>NW_026712293.1:4680794-4922153 GCF_030504385.1 Musca domestica | reverse complement strand
CTGCATTTAATAGATTTATATATCGTCGTGGATGTCCAAAGACTATCTCCTCGGACAACGGCACTAACTTCGTTGGTGCATCTCGAGAGATAGAACGGGAATTTAAGCAAGCATTTAATGAAATCTATGATAAACTCTGATGGAAGTTTTCTTATCGAGAGCTTTCATGGAGATTTAACCCAGCTGGCGCTCCACATACGGTTGGACTTTGGGAAGCTGCGGTTAAAAGCTTTAACATTCATTTTAGGAAAATGGATAAAAATTTCAAATATACATTTGAAGAATTTGCAACATTGGTCACAAGAATTGAGGCGTTCTTAAATTCTCGTCCGCTCTGTCCCATGACTGATAGTCTTGACTCTACGGTAGCCCTTACACCTGGGCATTTCCTTATAGGATCTCCGATCCACGCTCCTACGGAGCCCATAATAAATGAATCTCCATTAGATATCGTTAACCGGTATAGAAAATTAAAAGCGCTCTCACAACAATTCTGCCTTCGGTGTAAAGAATATTTAAAAAACCTCCACAATCGTTACACGATACGCGATACAATATATTCAACCGGACGATTTAGTTGTCCTTCGACAGGAACATTTACCTTCCACAGCGTGGAAATTAGGTCGCGTTGTCCAAGTCTATCCGAGAATTTACGGTCACGTTCGCGTCGCTGATATAAAAACGGTATCGTAAGACGACCTGTAGTTAAGCAGGTCATTTTGACCGACGAAGATTAAAATGTTCACCTCTCTACCATGCCATCTCCACTTTTGTCACAGATGGAAAATTTGAGTCAGATGGCCGCTTCACTTTCTTATTACGATGAGGGCATCCCAATGTCGGATGAAGAGAGAGGTGTCGAGGGAACCTGCACCGGCACTGCCAGCCAAATCAAACAGATCTACGGGCGATCTAAAAGCTTCTGCGTCTCCTCTACGGGAGATTAGCACCGCAGCGCTTGCACCCTATCTGGGATCTTCATCCCAACCGGCAGAAGATACCCCAAAGGTGCTCCTAGCCTCAACCAGAGGCCTTTCGACCACAGGTGCAGACACCGCTGCTCCTTTATGGGAGATTGCACCAGCGAGGTCTGCATCTCCCCAAGGCTAGGCCTCTACGGGAGTCGTCCACGAACTGTAACGACAGATGTGGCTACTAAAGGCGGAGTGGTTGCTCCTCTACGGGAGACTAAAACTTTTACTTCCGCCGAAAGTCCTCAAGGCACAGTGGCCAGATCCATTCGACAACAGGGACCCAAATGTGTTTTATGCACACAGAGACACGTCCTTCGGGAATGTCTCGAGTTTCTCAAATTGACCTGCGAAAAAAGGATACGATTTGTGGTACAGGAGAATTTCTGCACAATTGTTTAGGCAGGTCACTTACCCTTCGAAAATGTGTGAGTCCACATCGTTGTCAGAAGTGTAAAGGCGACCACCACACACTTCTTGTCCTCGGAAAAAAACCCCATATCCAAGGGAAGAAGATTCCACGTCTTGTACATCCACCTCGTCGAGGTTGAGAAAGTATGTTCCGAAGATGTCCTCTAAACCAAGTTTATCCGCACCTCGTTGTCCAGTATTGTCCAAGCCTTCGAGCTTTGTTCCATAAGTCCGCTCACGTTTACCCGAAGGAAATAAAGTCACAGACTTATTCGAGTCCCGGGTTCCACTGGGCTCATTTAACCATTTTTGAATGAGTGATATCGGGTCCTTGTCCACATATATATTGCAAGGGCGGAGGAAATGTTTAACGCCAATTTAATTAAACATACAACCTTTTGCTCTTTTTCTTTTCTTCTTTTCTTTTTCTTCAATTTGTCAAATACCACTTTATTCAACTTTGAACTTTCGTTCAAAGTTAATGATTACAAATTGTTACAAGCAAAGATGATCAATTCGCGCCTCTCTTGTGACATCTAGGCTTACTCTTTTTATTCTTTACTTATTTCACGGACCTTCGTCCAATAAACATCTCTGCAACACCAATTGTCAAACAAGGAAAAAATAGTTTTTCGGCCAATTTAAAAACATTAATAAAACCGCCAATTTTTTAAATTTAATTCTCCTGTGTTTCATTTCTTCTCTTTTTTTATTTTATTTACATTGTTCCGTAACAAATTTAAACAATTATTATTTGAGGTGTTACAAACGGAATACCAAAATTTATTTTAACATTTGTATAGTTTCAAAGCTATTTTCATTTCCCACGGGACTTTTCCTCCCTTCGTTACATTCTGTCCACTACCCTTTCTCTCATTGGTTCTCGGCCAGAAAGCATCAAGCCCTACATCCTAAGAAAGTTAAATTATATTATTCCACTAACAACTGCACAATAAAAAATATACAGTCCACGAAAAATGCCAATATTCATTTTACTTACAGTTTCTTTTTTATACCCTCCACCATACTATGGAGGGTATATTAACTTTGTCATTCCGTTTGTAACTCCTCGAAATACTCATGTCAGACCCAACAAAGTATATATACTCTTGATCAGCGTAAAATTCTAAGTCGATTTAGCGATGTCCGTCTGTCTGTCTGTCCGTCTGTCTGTCTGTTGTAATCACGCTATCTTTCGAATAAATTGAGATAGATGGCTAAAATTTTGCACACATGTTTATTTTTCCAGTAGGCAGGTTAAGTTCGTAAATGGGCCATGTAGGTCCACGTTTTCATATAGCTCCCATATAACGGTACCTCCGGATTTTCGGTATTTTGATGATTTTAGCGACGTTATTCACCGGAATTGATTCAAATTTGGTATTTTAAGTTCCAAATGGATACTACACCCTAAGATAGAAAATTATCTGTGCAAGTCTATGTCTTCGTATAGCCCCCATATAACGGTACCTCCCGATATTCGGTATTTTGATGATTTTAGCGACATTATTCACGGGAATTGTTTCAAATCTGGTATTTGAAGTTCCAAATGGATACTACACCCTAAGACAGAAAATTGTCTTTGCAGGTCCACGTCTTCGTATAGCCCCAATATAACGGTACCTCCCTATATTCGGTATTTCGATGATTTTAGCGACGTTATTCACCGGAATTGTTTCAAATTTGGTATTTGAAGTTCCAAATGGATACTACACCCTAAGATAGAAAATTGTCTGTGCAAGTCTATGTCTTCGTATAGCCCCCATATAACGGTACCTCCCGATATTCGGTATTTTGATGATTTTAGCGACATTATTCACGGGAATTGTTTCAAATCTGGTATTTGAAGTTCCAAATGGATACTACACCCTAAGACAGAAAATTGTCTTTGCAGGTCCACGTCCTCGTATAGCCCCAATATAACAGTACCTCCCTATATTCGGTATTTTGATGATTTTAGCGACATTATTCACTGGAATTGTTTCAAATTTGGTATTTTAAGTTCCAAATGGATTCTACACCCTAAGACTGAAAATTGTCTGTGCAGGTCCACGTCTTCGTATTGCCCCCATATAACGGCACCTCGCTATGTTCGGTATTTTGATGATTTTAGCGACATTATTAACCGGAATTGTTTAAAATTTGATATTTGAAGTTCGTTATGGGAACTACAGTCTGTGACAGAAAATTGTCGGTGCGGGTCCAGTTTCGAATTTGAATATGGTAATGGCTTATGACAAACAATGCATATGTATGTCCACGTCGTATAGACCCCAACATAACGGCTATATCAGGTATTTTTAAAATTTTAACAGAATTTTTTAAGGATTTTATTTTTTGAAAATTTCCAAATTCGTTGTAAATGGTGGAGGGTATTAAAAGTTCGGCCCGGCCGAACTTACTGCTTTTTAACTTGTTTATTTTGCAATTCAAACATTGTTTTGCTTGAACGGAACTATATTCAAAGAAAACTAACCCGTTTCCTTTTTACAAAGGCAAACGTGGACTTGGTCGAAAACAACAGCAACAAGCCCACATAAAAAACGATCATCCCTTCATCATTATATTAGCTACATTATTTGTTTCAGTACACTCAAAAAAATATAAATACGTTAATCCAAGACAACGTTATTTAATTTAATTTATTGGAAACAAAAAATTATTAATTTTTATTAAATCTAAGTGACAATATTTAGTCCGATAAAGCTAACTCGAGTTCGATTTGAGTTCGGGAGTCTAACTCAACTGTCTGTTGTGTTATCATTTTTTTCTCATCATCTGCTAAAAACCTATCCATCAGGTGCAATTTAATGATTGTGTAGATGTGTAGGGTTTTCTTCAGATATTTTCTCATAGCGTTGCAAGACTATTTTGTGGATTAAATTAAATTGTTAGAAACGTCTGACATAAATACAAAAGCACAACATAATTCTAATTTTTGAGCCAAAAGTTTACGGAAATCTTCGCTTGAAAATTGGCATAGTATTTAAAATTATTAGCCGGGTTCATGGAGTCCAATCGTAAACTACCTTGATTTGTGGCTTTGAAAGAGATATATATAATCGAAAATTTCTGATTAATACCAGAACAGTTGCAGTCGAGGCAATGCCTAGTATGTGCTGTAAGCGGTCTGTAGCAAAAATTTAATATTCACTCAAAATTTCTCTTAGTGTATTCAAAGTTTAGAATATTTGCAGTGAATCTTAGAATTCACGCAAACTATGACAAAGTATCGAAGATTACAACTGTCAAGGAAAATATCAAATATTACTGTACGTTTTCAATCAGTGGCGGAAAACAGCTGGTATTCTTCCATTTTCTAAATCCGTCAGATAAAATTATTTGCATTATTCGTTACATTGAAGTTGTACATGCGTATTAGTCGTTGGTTTTAATGTACGAAATTTGTTCCAAAGGAAAATATGATTTTAGACATAAATTTAATTTATGTGCTGGCGTTGATACGGAAGTAACAGACAGTCTTTGTCGAAAATATACAGTTAATGAAAACGGCGCTAATTCAAACAATGCTGAGTTGTTTCTTAAATTTTTTAAAGTATGATCTAGAGCTTCAAATGATTTTTTGTGGGCCATAGTACATATTGTGACTTTGTATGATTAGGGTACTATATCCATTGTCGAATTATTCTTAATTTTGCCATTCCTCACAAAATATATATAGATGTAACCGAGTTTAGTACATCAAAAACACGAAATGGGTCGAAATTATTTATGAGAGCTATATCCAAACCTCCCCCGATTTCACTACAACTTAACAAATAATTTTCTATTAGCACATTCTATCACTTATTCCAAGTTTTATTGGAATCGTACATAAATATCGTGTTTTGTGCATCAAATACATGAAATCGGCTAAAATATGTATGGAGCCATATCCAAATCTGAACCGATTCAATAGAACTAGAATATTATTTTTTAACAAATTCCGTTACCCATGCCAAAATTACACTATCTGTAACAGATAATTAGATTCATGCAAACCATCGGAGGTACCTTCGATTTTGATGCTACATCTCCAACTCCTAGTGGAATTTCAAAAATTTTTGTAGTCTATTTTGCTTTCAAGCGATGCTGTAGTATATTTGGATACTTGCAGAAAAATCTGTGTAGCGGTTTTTGTGTCCATAAAAATTTGTATTATTTTAGCAAATAAGACTGAATGTTGTGTGTGGAAATTCCAAGTTTGTGGGTATTTTCCTGGAAAAGCTGGATTGTTATGTTGCTGTTTGTGGACAGAAATATATTCCTTGGAATCAGACATATTTTCCTCTCGGTTTTGGATCAAAAATATGGAAGAAAAGAAATAAAACAATGGGATGAGTTTTATGTTTTGAAAAATAACAATTTTGGTTCTTTATTTATTCAAATTTGAAAATTTGAACGACGCATACCAATAACAACTTTTCTGAGTGTAGATTGGTTTAAAAGTAAGTTTATTAAGAAAAAGGAAAATTGAAAAGCCACAGATAGGACACAAACGGACATTTTGTGTAATTGAGCACCACAAACACAAGCAAAGCTTATGGTTCGACTCGAAACTTGGGAAATAGAATTAGGGTTGCCAGATCGAAGAATTTCGTATTTACATCACAGGCCCTGCAAGGGCGTCTGCAATGGAAAAGAAAAATCTGATCCGCATGTGTCCAGGTCTGGTTACAAATGCAATGGGAATGAAAATTAATTTAATAATAATTTATAATATAATTTAATTTTTATAAAGATGATGACCAGATACATTGGTAAGTTTCTGTCGTCAGATCAGATGGAATCACGAACTCGCACCTGCTTCAGAATGTACAAGCTGAAAAGGAAAGTTTGTGCTTTTTGAGGGAAGTAAAACAATTTGTGCATTCTAAGGAATTCAGAAATTTATTTATTCAAATTCAGGCAATAAATTTAAAATGAATAAATTAACATTATTAAAAACATAGCCCATAGATGGCCCAACCAAAAACGGTACTTTGTGCAGATTGTAAACCATTTTGGCATACACTCCCTCCGAAATTACTTTTGGAAAGATTTGGAATTCCATTGAAAATGTGGCCGAAATCATCAAAATACCGAATATCTGGGGGCACCGTTATATGGGGGCTATAGGATATCATGGACCTATATAGTTAATTCTAAAGTACTCAAAAGGAACTCCTTCCGTGGATTTTCATACCATTCCATTGGAATCATCAAAATACCGAATATCGGGGGTAGCGTTATTTGTGGGCTATACGATATAGTGTACCTATATAGATAATTATCTTCCAAGGTATTATGTTCTCACAAGGGACTCCTTGTGTGGAATTTCATACAATTTCATTGGAAAATGTGACTAAAATCATCTAAATACCGCATATCGGGGGTTTCCGTTATATGGGGAATATACTATATCGTGGACCTATATAGATAATTCTCTTCCGAGGTATAAAGTACCCGCAAGTAACTACTTGGGTGGATTTTCAAACAATTCCGTTAAAAAATGTGATGTACCGTTATATGGGGGATATACGATATTGTGGACCTATATAGACAATTCTCTCTCAGGGCATAAAATACTCACAAGGGACTTCTTGTGTGGTATTTCAGACAATTCCATTGAAAAATGTGGCTAACATCATCAAAATACCGAATATCGGGGGGTACCGTTATACAGGGGCTATACGATATCGTGGAACGATATAGCTCATCTTCGAACTTGAACTGCCCGCAGACGAAAGAGAGATCTGTGCAAAATTTTAGCTTCCTATCTTAATTCGTTTAGACTGTAGCGTAATTACAACAGACGGACGGACAGGGCTAAATCGTCTTAGAATTTCACGCTGATCAAGAATATATACTTTGTTGGGTCTAAAATTATTATTTCGATGAGTTACAAACGGAATGACGAACTTAATATACCCTCCATACATTGACATATCAATGTTCTAAAGTGCAGATGCATCTTCTACCATGCACGAGTGTTACACTCGCAACACATTTACATTCTTTCGCTCTTATTTACGATATACGCGTAAACTGTCGTATGTGTGGTGCAAATAAATAAGCAGTGATCTGTGATTTTCGTTGTTGTTGTGATTTGTGCTTTTGTGTTTATTGACACAAAACAGAGAAGAAATAACAACAACGACACATATTAGTACTGTATGCTTGTGGTTGAATGACTTAGCAATAGGTAGCCAGTAACCACCCATACAGTGTAATAGGTCTGTTCGTTCAAAGAAGTAAAAATTATTTATTATTCTGTTCGGGCCAAAATTATAAAATATTTTTCTTCAAAAAATTGTAAGTTTTCTTAAGAGTTTTAACTATGCTTTTGAAATTTAAATGTTTCTTTGTAGAATACAATATATTTTCGGTCGTTTCGATATTTAATAATAATTTTCGTTATTATTATATATTATTTATAAGTATATTTAATATTGTTAATTTTTAAATATTTTTTTTTTTTAATTTTTGTTGCTCTTTTTGGAAAAATATTTATTATTCTGAACTGTAGCGTGCATATATTCGTGCACCCTACAATCGGTAATAAATATTGAACAAAACTAATTTTTTATTGATTTCTTGCAATTTTTTGGCGATTTGTTTTGGTTTTTTAATTACTACTTTTCGGAAATAATTTTATTGTGTACATTTCCATACACATAAGCAAATCCTTGGTATTTTTCGATACACTAAGAGAGCAATCGTGTACACTACACTTAACGAAACAAAGTTTGTCAAATTCGCAAATACTTGTTCAAGTTTATAGTATACTTTTAATACTCATAGAATCTTTTTTTTAATTTTCAACAAAAAAGGAGTTTTTTTCTTAGTTGGGTGTTGTATTTGTTTGCATTCACGAACAGATAAAAGCATTTCGTGCTGTTCCAATATAAATTTGAACCATTCCACTCAATTTTCGTTGAGTCTCGCCAATTTTAAGTTGGTTTACATTGAAACTGTACATTTGCGATCTTTCAAATTTATTTTTTCTTTTTGGCTGAATTTCTATATTTTTAATTTACAATGACACTAACTTCACTTGATTTCTTTATCAGAGCAACTTATGCTCTGGTAAAATTTGAAGCCAATTTTACTTCTCTTCCAGAGGAAGAGTTGGACATATATTCCCTTGATGTTCAGGACACTGAGGCAAGGGAATTGTGGAGTATAGTGAAGGAAATTTTCGACCAATTTTCGGCTATGGCGATCTATTACGATTCTACGTACGACTTGGATCCCATATTAGTCTTAATATGCATTCAAAGCTTGCTTAAGCATACGATCTCGCTTTGGGAACAGACGGTCAAAGACAAGTCGGCTTTGTCTGATTGGAAGGATCTGGATCGTTTTCTTACGGAAAGGATCCAGAACCTTACTTGTCTCCGAGACATTCGTGGTATTGACTCATCAAAAAAGGTTGAGAAAAAAGTGCGGACTCACTTGACAAAGAATGCCTCTTCTTCACTTCCTCAAAAAATTATCCATAGAAGGTTGTTTTTCAGTGCTGAAACGCTTCAATTATTTTCTGAATTGTCTGACGGTTGGTCGGCTTTGTCTGATTGGAAGGATCTGGATCGTTTTCTTACGGAAAGGATCCAGACCCTTACTTGTCTCCGAGACATTCGTGGTATTGACTCATCAAAAAAGGTTAAGAAAAAAGTGCGGAATCACTTGACAAAGTATGCTTCTTCTTCACTTCCTCAAAAAATTATCCATAGAAGTTTGTTTTTCAGTGCTCAAACGCTTCAATTATTTTCTGAATTGTCTGAGGTTGGTCGTGAAGTTAAAAAATGTGTTGGTAAACACAATCCTAAAAGTGCTTTTTTATCTCTAAATCCATTTCTGGGTAGAGAAGGAGTAATAAGATTGAATAGACGCCTATCGAAGTCTCCGACTCTCTTCTATTCTGAGCGGCATCCTATTCTCTTACCTTATCATAGTAATATCGCAAAACTGTTGTTGGAACAAATTCATATAGATTCGCTCCATGGAGGAAACCAATTAATGCTCCGCATGCTTCGCATGGAGTACTGGATTCCTCGCGCTACTACACTGATTAGGTCAACCATAAGGCATTGCAAATTGTGCGTTTAAGCAAAGAAACGCATTTGTGCTCAAATTATGGCATCTCTGCCTCCAGAAAGAATGGTTTTGGTTAGGCCTTTCACTTCTACAGGTATCGATTTCGCTGGCCTATTCGACATTAAATCTTTTCCAGGTAGATGTTGTAAAATTACAAAGGGGTATGTCTGTGGCTTCGTGCGCTTTTCAACGAAAGCAATACATTTAGAGCTAGCCTCGGATTTATCTACCAGCACCTTCCTGGCTGCATCTAATAGATTTATATCTCGTCGTGGATGTCCAAAGACTATCCTCTCGGATAACGGCACTAACTTCGTTGGTGCATCTCGAGAGATAGAACGGGAATTTAAGCAAGCATTAAATGAAATCTGTGATAAGCTTTGATGAAAGTTTTCTTATCGAGAGCTTTCATGGAGATTTAACCCAGCTGGTGCTCCACATATGGTTGGACTTTGGGAAGCTGCGGTTAAAAGTTTTAACATTTAACAACTACGGTAGCCCTTACACCTGGGCATTTCCAAAGAAATCCTCTAAACCAAGTTTATCCGCTCCTCCTTGTCCGGTATTGTCGAAGCCTTCAAGCTTTGTTGTTCCGACTATACAATCTATTCAGCCCATTGTTACGCTGGGGCCGACCATGGTGGTTATTATTATCCTTCCGATAGAAAAGTATATATAGCCGTATATGCTCAACGCTAGCTAGTCGGCTCCAGCTCAATTCTTTAAACGTTGGCCAAGAGTTTTATTGTCAACTTACTTTGCAATTATTTCATGATTCGTCCCAACTTCTGCGCGTTTCCGCCAGAAGTATGTCCTTGAGGCAGCATGTGGTCACGCAATCAGCCCCTGACTATTTCAAGGACCATTATACCGGGCTACAATTGGCAGACCCCGAATTCCATAAGTCCGTTCACGTTTACCCGAAGGAAATAAAGTCACAGACTTATATATATATATTTATTCTTTCGAAATGTTAGCTTTTCTATTCTCTTAAATAACTCTCTCATAGGTTTTCGGCCAGAAAGCATCAAGTCCTACATCCTAAGAAAGGTAAATTATATTATTCCACTAACAACTGCACAATAAAAAATATACAGTCCACGACAACATTTACAAAAATGCCAATATTCGTGTTTTATTCAATATCATTCTTCCATTTTGCAATTCAAACATTGTTTTGTTTGTGCGGAATTATATTCAAAGAAAACTAACGCGTCTCTTTTTCCTTCTACAAAGGCAAACGTCGACTTGGCCCAAAACAACAAGCCCACATAAAAAAAACGATCATCCCTTCAGCATTATTTAAGCTTAAGTTTTTTTGTTTCAGTACACTCAAAACAAAAATGTATAAATACGTTAATCCACGACCACGTTAATTAATTGAATCTATTGGAAACAAAAAATTATTATTTTTTATTAAATCTAAGTAACAATAATTTGTTCGATAAAGCTAACTCGAGTTCGGGAGTCTAACTCAACTGTCTGTTGTGTTATCAATTTTCTCTCATCAAACCTCCAGTTCATGGTAGCGACGCTGCTAAAAACCATTCCCACAGGTGCAATTTAATGATTATGTGTCTCTAGATGTGTAGGATTTTCTTCAGATATTTTCTCATAGCGTTGCAAGACTTTGTTGTGGATTAAATTAAATGGTTAGAAAAGTCTGACATAAATACAAAAGCACAACATAATTCTAATTTCTGAGCCAAAAGTTTATCAAATATCTTCGCTTGAAAATTGGCATAATATTTAAAATTATTAGCCAGGTTCATGTAGTCCAATCGTAAACTACCTTGATTTGTGGCTTTTGAAAGAGAGATATATAATCGAAACTTTCTGCTTAATACCAGAACAGTTGCAGTGGAGGCAATGCCTAGTGGAGGCGGTCTGTAGCAAAAATGTAATGTATTCACTCAAAATTTCTCTCAGAGTATTCAAAGTTTAGAATATTTACAGTGAACCTTAGAATTTACGCAAACTATGACAAAGTATCAAAGATAACAACTGTCAAGGAAAATATCAAAAATTACTGTACGTTTACAATCAGCAGCGGAAAACAGCTGGTATTCTTCCATTTTCTAAATCCATCAGATAAAATTATTTGCATTATTCGTTACATTGAAGTTGTACATGCATATTAGTCGTTGGTTTTAATGTACGAAATTTTTTCCAAAGGAAAAGATGATTTTAGACATACATTTAATTTATGTGCTGGGATTGATACGGAAGTAACAGACAGTCTTTGTCGAAAATATACAGTTAATGAAAACGGCGCTAATTCAAACAATGCTGAGTTGTTTCTTAAATTTTTCAAAGTATGACCTAGAGCTTCAGATGATGTTTTGTTGGCCATAGTACATCTATCGCAAATTGTAAATTTGTATGATTAGAGTACTATATCCATTCTCGAATTATTCTTAATGTTGCCATTCCACACAAAATATATATAGATGTAACCGAGTTTAGTACATCAAAAACACGAAATGGGTCGAAATTATTTATGAGAGCTATATCCAAACCTCCCCCGATTTCACTACAACTTAACAAATAATTTTCTATTAGCACATTCTATCACTTATTCCAAGTTTTATTGAAATCGAACATAAATATCGTGTTTTGTGCATCAAATACATGAAATCGGCTAAAATATATATGAAGCCATATCCAAATCTGAACCGATTCAATAGAACTAGAATATTTTTTTTTAACAAATTCCGTTACCCATGCCAAAATTACACTATCTGTAACAGATAATTAGATTCATGCAAACAATCGGAGGTACCTTCGATTTTGATGCTACATCTCCAACTCCTAGTGGAATTTCAAAAATTTTTGTAGTCTATTTTGCTTTCAAGCGATGCTGTAGTATATTTGGATATTTGCAGAAAAATCTGTGTAGCGGTTTTTGGGTCCATAAAAATTGTATTATTTTAGTAAATAAGATTGAATGTTGGGTGTGAAAATTCCAAGTTTGTGGGTATTTTCCTGGAAAAAGCTGGATTGTTATGTTGCTGTTTGTGGACAGAAATATATTCCTTGGAATCAGACATATTTTCATCTCGGTTTTGGATCAAAAATATGGAAGAAAAGAAATCAAACAATGGGATGAGTTTTATGTTTTGAAAAATAACAATTATGGTTCTTTATTTATTCGAATTGGAAAATTTGAACGACGCATACCAATAACAACTTTTCTGAGTGTAGATTGGTTTAAAAGTAAGTTAATTAAGAAAAAGGAAAATTGAAAAGCCACAGATAGGACACAAGCGGACATTTTGTGTAATTGAGCGACACAAACACAAGCAAAGCTTATGGTTCGACTCGAAACTTGGGAAATAGAATTAGGGTTGCCAGATCGAAGAATTTCGTATTTACATCACAGGCCCCCTTGCAGGGCGTCTGCAATGTAAAAGAAAAATCTGATCCGCATGTGTCCAGGTCTGGTTACAAAAGCAATGGCAATGAAAATTTTTGTAATAATAATTTATATTATAATTTAATTTTAATAAAGATGATGACCAGATACATATGTAAGTTTCTGTCGTCAGACCAGATAGAATCACGAACTCGCACCTGCTTCAGAATGTACAAGCTGAATAGGAAAGTTTGAGCTTTTTGGGGGAAGTAAAACAATGTGTTCATTCTAAGGAATCCAGAAATTTATTAATTCAAATTCAGGCAATAAATTTAAAATGAAAAAATTAACATTATTAAAAACATAGCCCATAGATAACCCAACCAAAAACGGTACTTTGTGCAGTTTGTTAACCATTTCTGGCATACACTCCCTCCGAAATTACTTTTGGAAAGATATAGACTTCTATGACAATATTGATCCCTGATGCCTGATAGAATTCCGGTTCCGCTAAGAAGAGGTGTGGAAAATTCTTCTTGAAATCATCGGAGAGGGATTCGGCTGGCGTCTTGGTGATAACACGATTGTCTACTCGAAATGCGCCCTTGATTTTCACTTTGGAGTCAAATTTTAAGAACAGTGTAAATTGGCACACTGTATCCTCTCTCAATGTCAAGATATAGACTTTCATTTTCTCCACAAAGTTCCTCGATACGTGGCTTACTGGAGAGGCGGAATCCAACAAACTTCATGCCACATTCTTCGCATCCCTCCTTCCCAGAACCGTGGGTAGCAAAATTATCCGATTTTGCATGGAAAGGGAGGTTGCTGAGGACGATGAAGGCCTGTCACTGAAACACGTATCGTGGGAATGATCCAGGGACTAACAATTCATGCAATATTTGTGCTCGCGAACCACAGGAACTTATGGCATCGACGTAATGAATGTGGACGCTGACAGAGCCGGCACAGGAATTTCCCATTTTGGTATGGGGCTTTGTTGAGGTTGCGCTGACTTTTGGTGGCGGAAAGTTTTGGCATGTTTCTAAATAGAATACGCAGAAGGGAAAGAGGAAAATATGAATTTAGTGGCTTGGCAGGACGACAAACTTAGTGATAGGGCGAGTAATAACCCCTCTTTGAGTTACAATATCTGATGATCGGAACAATGTTATGATGATCGGAACCTACATAAGTCTTGGAAACTCGACCAAGGCGCTAGGAATTTGGCGGAAGATTGTCATCATAAATTGCGACCAGTGTGTTTTCTTCAATTTCCTTCTTAAATGTTTGCCATTTATAACGCTTTTTCAGTTCTCGGATATATTCAGTCTTCCAACGAGCACAAAAACTCGGATGGATTGCTTTTAGTCGATAAAGCTCTGCACGTTCAGGAGGAAGAGCAGCCATTATCTGTTTCTGACACCGCTTTTTATAAAGGATATAAGGCTAGGACTTATGAATAGAAGCATTAATGAGGATCTTGACTTTAGGAATCCAATACTGGAATCTTATTATTAAGAACTAATTGATTTCCACCGTGGATAGTGATTTTTTGAACAAAATCAACATAAAGCCGGGAAATTTTTCATCTGTATGAAAGGATGATTGGGCATTTTTCTTCGTATGGAATACTTGGAGAAGAATTTAAGCGTTCAAAGGAACGGATTACACCATCGGAGTCTAGGAATGATTTGGACTTTAAATGGATCTTGATGGTGAAACTTGCTGCTTGCAGGATAATGCTATATACTCTTTACGAAAATGAAACTTCTGATACCATTTGACCAGTAGACTTCGCGCTACAAGTATTTCAGAACTGGAAACAAGTAGAGACTTCTCGATAAAATTAGAGTGAAGTGGTGGATGTGTTCGGCGGAAGAATCGATGATTATACGCAAATGCTCTAAGCGAACGCGGATAGGAAGAAAATTCTTCAAGAATATCGGTGGAATTTTCGAAGTATGAAAAGTGAA
Organism: Musca domestica; assembly: GCF_030504385.1. Lineage (NCBI taxonomy): Eukaryota > Metazoa > Arthropoda > Insecta > Diptera > Muscidae > Musca > Musca domestica. Next base: position 4,907,361 of record NW_026712293.1, on the reverse strand, counting down.
CCTCCAGGTGTTTACGTTCCACACACGTCTCTTGAATAGGAACACGGTCTGGTCATCTGGTTTTGGAATACACCAGGTGAGTGAATATGGAAGTACCGTTACCTATTCGCACATATAAAGCGGCTGCCTAAGCTTTCTCATAAGCATCGCAGAACCCATGAAACTGAACTTCAGCAAAAGGGATATCAGCGTTGAAAACAAATCGTCATTTGAGTATCAACGTGGTCAAGTCATTCTGCAATACTGGACCAGTATGCAAAATATCGTTAAGACTTCGACCATTAAAACATTAAAAACCACTCGCACTTTAGTGGTCGAACTTTTTGGATTGAAAAATGCGTGGTGAGGCATGTAGTAATGGAAGAAATCATTGTTACAGCTCGGAGCTTGAATTGAAGTCATGTTATTTAGTTGTATGTACTCGTCTAGAACGTGGTCATAATCTTTCTTCAACTTTGGATTTCGGATTCAGCGATTCTCATTACGAAGGAATTGTGAGAGAGCGCTTGGGCGGGATTGTCTTATGTGAAATCTCGCAGAAGTTGGAGATCACTATAGATGATGGGGACGTAGTGGATGTAGGAATTGGGCCCGTGAGGATCCATCCAAATATGGTCTCTTGCCCGATCAAAGAATCACAGAGATTAGTCTTCAGTCCGGATCTCATGATTTCCAGAAAGAAATCAACGCCTATTAACAGTTCAATACTGGATCTTTTGTAGAAATGTGGATCAGCAAGATTGATATTGGGAAGCCGAGAAAATAGTGAAGGTGCCAAAGTATGGACAGAGAAACGTACGGAATTATCAAATGTTGAACATAGAGTTAGAGAACAAAATTTTTGAACGGAAGTAGCAGTGGTACTTTTGAGGCTGGAAATCTGCACATTCGTACGCTGATATCGAAGTTTTAATTTATTGAAAAATCTTTCGGAGATGAAGGTTCCTGAGATCCAGAATCAAGCAGAACATGTGCTGAATAAGAGACTCCCAAGTGTAGCACATTTACTAACGGAGTCCCCAAAAAAACTCCCCTTGAACTCGCAGAGAAGCAAGATTGAATGACTCCGTTCCCAGAACTAGTGGACTGTGAGGAATTAGGAGTGAATGGAATAGAGTTGGAGTTCAAAGTGGAATTACTGTTAGAGGTGGAGGGAAGAGTGGATGAGTGGACATGAACATGAAGCATTGTGTTATGTCTCTTTTGTCACTCAAAGCAATTGTTTTTGCTTGTACAATTTTCTTTCTAATTTTTATTTAATTCATACTTAATACTAAAGCCTCCAAGGCCAATTAATTGTTACATTATATTATAATAATTATTAAGGTTCTCAGTACCAAGTAGAAAATTTCAAAATAGCTTATAAATAACTATCACATTATTAAAAATCAAGTTATAAAAGGCTTCCAGCCAAAACTACAAAAAAACCAAAAGTAAAAAAAAAAAGAATTAATAGAGGCATATTAACCACCAACAAGAAGCAATTAAAATTTTTTTTTAAAAAAGGTGAACAATAAACGCGGCCAAAAAAAAAATTAAACCACTAAAAAAAGAGTAAAATGAAGATAATAAAAGCTCAAAACAATGAAAATAACACTAATTGGGATAGATACCAGGACACAGGACATGATTCAATACTTTCAAATGAAAGGCATTATTAGAATGGGGAAAATTCTAAGCTCAATAGGTAGATAATTTCACAAATGTGCAATACGTACAATAAAAGGCTTTTCAAATGTTAAGTAATTTATCCTGGGTATTAATACTGAATATGTTAGCCAGAAACCTAGGAACACCACCTCTGATTGTTTTGTAAAAATAACGCAATAACTTAACAGATAAAAATTGCTCAAAAAAAACACACGTAGGAAATTTATAACAAATCTATGACAAACCATACACAAATCTCACAATAGCATTAACTACACGCTTAACACTTAAACAAATACCATTTATCGTACCAGATACAAGCTCAAGCCCATAATTGATATGAGACATTAAAAGAGCATTTGTCAACCTCTTTTTAACCCACAATGGTAAAAATAAATTAGTACCATATAATCTACAAATAATAGCAAAAACTCTTTTCTGAACGGAATCGACATGAGACTGAAAAGAAAGTTTCTCATCTGCCAAAATACCCAACATTCTACGACAGCTTTCAAAACTAATTAGATTACCTTCGAGAGCAATATTTAGATTATATGCATTACTGCCAAACTTAATGGCCCTGGTCTTTGACGGATTCAATACCAGAGAATTTTCAAAACATCACTGTCCAACATGAACAATACAATTATTAATTTCATGTTCAAAAGCGATAGGATAGGATAGGATAGGATAGGAAGGAGAGGAGTGCAATTTAAACCATAAAAATACTCAGAGATGTTATTTACATATAAAATGAAAAACAAAGGGCCTAATACAGAGCCTTGCGGAACACCAAACGAAAGCAATGCCACATTTGAAGATCTACCATTGTAATAAACGAATTGGGATCTACCGGACAAATATGAAATAATAAGCTTACAAGCTGTCTCAGAAAAATGGAACTCATACATCAGTTTACTGAGTAATATTTGATGGAAAGATAATCAAATGACCTTGTTAGATCCAACGAAACGATTACAGTATCCTTTTTAGGATTCGAGTTAGATCTCGCTAACTCAGTTAAGTAAAGAAGCAAACTGGTGGTATTATGATTCCTACGAAACGCAAATTGACCATTATATATCTTGCTTGCAACATGAGTAAGTATTTGGCCTTAAGATGCTCACACAGCTTAGCCATCATAGGGAGAACCGATATAGCCCTCAGATCATCAGGGCCATGAACAACATTCCCCTTTGGAATTGGAACGACACAGGCTTGCTTCCACAAACAAGGAAACACAGACGACATCAAAGAAGAATTGACCAAATCCAAAAAAAACTCACACACATATGGAATTAATCTTTCCAAAAAATCCATAGGTATTCCATCAACTCCGACAGATTTCTACTTTATTCTGTTTAGTGCAATAATAATTTCTTCCATACGAACACAACTAAAAGAAAATCCATAACTGCGTGCGTTAGACAATTGCAAATCAATATCAGGCATATGTGAATTCCTATATTGAAACAAGTAAAAAAGAAGCTAAGTTCGGCCGGGCCAAACTTTTAATACCCTCCACAATTTCGAAGTAATTTGAAAATTTTGAAAAAAAAATCCAAAAACTACCACTTAAATGAAAATCGTTATATGTAAACTATACGAAGACGTGGACCTGTATACGAAATTTTTTGTCGTAGGCTGTGGTGCCTATTACGAACTTAAAATACCAAATTTGAAACAATTTTGGTGAACAATGTTGCTGAAATCATCAAAATACCGAATAAATAACGGAGGTACCGTTATATAGAATGTAGTGCCAATTAAGATCTTCCAGTACGAAATTTGAAACAATTCTGCTGAATAATGTTGCTGAAACCATCAAAATACCGAATATTGGGATGTATATGGGGGCTATACGAACCTTGGACTTGCATACAAAAATGCAAATTTTGTCATAGGCTGCAGTACCTATTAGGAACTTTCAGTACGAAATTTGAAACGATTCCAGTGTATAATGTTGCTGAAATCGTCAAAATACTGTGTACGGGAGGTACCGTTGTATGGAGGCTATACGAAGACTAATACCTGCATACGAAATTTTTTTGGTAGGCTGTAGTACCCATTAGGAACTTTCAGTACCAAATTTGAAAAGAAAAGGGAGGTATCGTTATACGGGCGCTATACGAAGACTTGGGCCTGCATACAAAAAATGTTGTCATGTTCTGTAGTACCGATAAGGATCTTCCAGTACGAAATTTGGAACAATTCCGCTGAATAATGTTGCTAAAATCATCAAAATACCGACTATCGGGAGGTACCATTATATGGAGGCTATACGAAGACTCAGACCTGCATACAAAAATGTTTGGCTTAGGCTGTAGTACCCACTACGAACTTTAAATACGAAATTTTGAATGATTCCGGCAAATAATGTTGCTAAAACCGTCAAATACCGAATATCGGAGGTACCGTTATATGGGGTCTATACGAAAAGGTGGTGGACCGACATGGTCCAATTACGAACCTAACCTGCCTTCTGGAAAACAATGCATGTATGCAAAATGCCTTATATCTCAATTCGTTGCAAAGATAACAACGGACAGACATACGGACGGACAGGAAGACCGACGGAAATCGATAGATCGTCTTAGAATTTTATGCTGATCCACAATATATATACTTTGAAGGGTTTATTAAGAATATTTCGAGGAGTTACAAATGGAATTACAAAGTTAATAAACCCTCCATAGAATGGTGGAGGGTATAAAAAATAGTTCAGATCATCAACATCAATGTCAAGAGACATCATCATCACCACCAAACCAACCTGAAGTCCTAAAAAAAACGCCACATAGCAGTTGAACCCAACGTATTAAATTTCTTAGAGTAATACTTTCTACGCTCACAATGAATAACTAACTTCGCTCTATTACGATAACGACAAATTTTTTTCCAATTATCATTGCTTTTGTAATGTGATTTGAACTAATCCAATTATCATCAGATCGCATTTTTCGATGCACCAAAGGAACAAAATCAAACAACCTCAATAAAAGATTTGATATTTGAGAACATTTAGCGTTAACATCCACAACATTCAGCATATCAATATTAAAGGCTGATAGGTAAAAAAAAAACCCGGCCAGTCAATACAAGAGTAATCTCGATACTCAACAAAATCACAAAATGTATTAACACCAATATTTAACGAGGCAAAAATGAGTTAATGATCAGATATCGATGCACATATTGCCTGATCAGACAGATGTACTATAGCACAATAATTTATCAGCATAAAATCAAGCAGTGAAGACGCACGATGTGAAACATCATAGTAAGTAGGTTTGGAATTATGAAAAACTGACAAGTTTAACCGAAAACAGACTGAACGATCAGACATAGATTTATGTGGATCAATCATATTGGCATTAAAATCACCCACTACAACAATTTTTGAATATTCTAAAAATAAATCACTATGAATATCTTCAAAAACATTAATATCACCTGAAGGAGGAAGATACACAACACCAAACAGAACCTTTTCATCGGCAGACATAATCTCAATAAAAAGCGATCACAGATGATCTGAAAACAACTTTATGAGAAATATCACTAGAAATATATATACAAACATTAGCACCTCTAGAGTATCAACGGTCATTCCTCACAAATTTATTTCCAGGTACATTTATTGCACTAGTTGGAATATCAGATTTCAGTCAAGTTTCAGATATACCAAGAAAATTCAAGCCTGATCCAAAGAAAATAATTTTGAGCTCACAAAACTTCGTTGAATTCATAGATGGCCTACCTTGTCAGACTTTGGATGGTTACGCATCTCGGAAACAGACTCAAGTGTACGATACTGATTGGTAAGAAAGGATTCAAATTCTACCCACTTTAGAATAGCCGTTTGTCGGATAAACGTTGCTCCCACAATGTTAGCGTTTAGTCTGGAAGACGATAAGAACAAAGAAATACAAATATCGGATCCCAACTTCTGACATCGATCTCGTACATTGCAAGTGTATCAATACAGGAGTTGATACCACGTTGCATTGACTTAATGGCGCTAGCCGATTTGGATTTTAAAAAAGGAAGATTGAATAATACTTTCAGCTGACCATTCACAAGAATGCGCTTATTTTCGAAACGAGAACGTAGGTTTTGCCAGGCAAGCTGGAAACCTTGATTAGTCAAGGGAGCTCTTTGGACTATATCACGTGCTTCACCCTTAGTCTTCTGGGTCAAATTGAATAAGCGCTCAACTGGATTGAACATGTCTTTAATGGAAATTGCATGTCATTTCCATTAAAGAGTTCGATGTCGCATGGTGGAATGTTAAAACAATAACTTGAACTATGTTCGGGATGGATAACAGAGGTAGGACTTTGGAATGGTAATGATTGCGGAGAAGTTCTGGGATCTTTTGGTGCTGCCTGAGACTGAAAATCCTCCAGAAGCTGAGTCAACTTGGCAAAACATGTACAATAAGTCACGTACGTATTGTTGTACTTAGCTTTGGAGGTATCCAATTCAGAATCAGTATCTTCATCACCATCTTCCTAATCCCCTTAATTTTTCCGATCGATCATGAATTGCTCTAATGATGATTTCACATTTTCCCATAGGGACTTGAATTCGGAAATATGAATTTTTATTAATTAGGAAGACGTGAGAGGATTACTAGGTAATCAGCGTTACGAATAAAGAAATACAACAACAAAATTTCTCAGAAATCGTAGACAGATAATAACAATTTAATGTTCTCCATGCCTTTTTAAGGAAAAAAAAAGTATTTGCAGAGATTTCAAGAAGTTTGCGTAGAAAAATATCGAATATCTGCTTAAATATTCCGAAAATTAGAAAAGTTCTGCAAAAGTCAGAAAAACGCAAAATTAATTAATGTTAATTAGTTTCTATTAGAAAAGCAACCTCCTGCGGCGATAGAATGTACTGAAAGCTCAAAACAAGCGAAAAACTCTGAAATTATTTTGATGTTACCCAACATCAATTTCCTTTCGCAAGAAAATTGGGAAATTGTGAAGAAACGTATAATTTCAGGAATATTTTGCAATATCAGAGCGAGCTCTGGCGGAAACAGGACGTACTATTACTAATTTTTTCGAATATATAGACGGTATGTCCAAAAGTTACAAAAAGCTTAAAAGTTTTTCGAAAAGTGTGAAAATTAATAATTTCACAGTTATGTTCATACCATGGCAACTCTGCTCGATTGAAAGTGTTTATTTTCTGTGTCTTCGTCTAACGAAATAAAATCTCATTTTTTGTGTGTTTAAAGCGTCAAAAAAGTGTTAAATTGTGATATTTAATTTAACACTATTTATCTTTTTTCCAAAAGTGTGAAGTTTTTGTGAATAAAGAGTTTTTTCCTGCTTAATAAGTTTATTTAATATCTTCCGCGTAAAACATAAGTGTTTTGTTTTATTTTGTGCTTTTACATTTTTGTTTTATTTTCGTCGTGTTTTTTGTTTGTGTTGACGTTTGTAGCTGATTCCCCTTTAGCAGTTCTGTACGTAATAATAGATTTTTAGCATACTTTTAGGCACTAATAGTAATTGATTATTACACCGTGTTCACATTACACAGTTTACCTTCTTATTTCATATAAAAATAATTTAACTGGTATTTTCATCTAATTTGTTATTTTACAAAATGGCTTGCTCTTTCAAAGACTGTTCAGTCAGAGACATCAATGAGCGTCTTATTTCTTGTTTTATTTGCGATAATTTTATGCATCTTAAATGTGCTGGTTTTAGACTAAAGACTAAAGGCCTACGTTGGTCTTGTTTTGATTGTAGAGATCTTCAAGTTAATTATCATTGCCTTTTTTAAGAAACTAAGGCTGAATCGATAAGTTAAAAAAAGGTTTTAATTTAACTTTTAAAAAAAATTGAAAAATTGGTTACCAGGTTTGAATTATCTGATGGTTCACCAAAGAGGAAAAAAGCTTCAGGTGTTGTTAGCAATATCGAAACAAACAATTTAGGTCTCGATAATTTAATCACCTTAAATTCTCCAGTTTCGCCAAATCCTCCTCCTAATAGTAATAAACCAGTTTCTCATGATAATCGTAAAGACTCGGATGTTACTACCAACGCTACAACCTCAATCTCGAATTGTACGACTTCCAAAAGAGCATTTTCTAACCCACCTGCAATTGTGGTGCAAGTTCCTCCAAACCCTTCGGCTGCTGTAAATGTTGATGATCCATCAACTTCTAATCAGCTTGTTGTTGTTGCACGTCGCAAAACAGTTTTTATATCCAGACTTCATTCTGAAACTTCTATCGTTAATATCCGTAATTATATGAAATTTAAGTTACGTGACGTAAGCGATAATTATTTAAACATCTTTAAATTTAACTCGTCTCAGGAGCGCGACATTTCGTCGTTTAAAATAACAGTTCCTAATAGACTTTTTAACACTGTTGTTAGTAGTTCGTTTTGGCCCGATGATATATTGGTAAAAGAATTTGTTTTTAGAGAACGCTCCAATGTAGATAAGTCTGTAAACATCGTAACTGCGCCAAAAAACTAAATGACGTCTTTCCGATTCTTTATCAAAATGTAAGAGGACTAAACACTAAGCTTAGAGATGTTTTCCTTAAAAGTTTCTTTTCTGAATACAAAATGATTGCTTTCATTGAAACGTGGTTAAAACCTGATGTCCTGGACACTGAGTTATTCTCTGATAATTATCAAGTCTACAGAAAAGATAGATTATCGAAAAAAGGTGGTGGAGTTCTAATAGCAGTTCATAACTCGATTCCTTCAGAAATGATTGATGTCTCATCGGATCCTAATATCGAATCTATCTGCGCAAAATTAAATATCATTGGTAATACCATTTTCTTAACTTGTTCATATATTTCACCTAATTCTGAACTTGAAATTTATCTTAACCATGCAGATTTATTTGCAAAGGTGTCTTCGTTGCTTACAGATAATTCTGCATTAATTTGTTTAGGGGATTTTAACCTTCCTTGGGTATCTTGGACCTCAGGTGACAATATTCTAGATTACATACCTCTGACTTACCCAACAGGTTTTGATAACTTCTGGGATAAGATATTTGAGCTTTGTCTGTACCAAGTAAACCATGTATTAAATGTTAAAGACAGGCTGTTAGACTTAATTTTTTCGTCTTCATTGAATATTTCGATTTCTAGATGTTCTCCCTATGTACTCCCTGAAGACAGTTATCACCCTACACTTTCGATAAACCTCGAATTAAGAAACGCTTCCCTGAATTCTAAATCTGTTAATGCTTCTATTGATAGGCGTAACTTTGGGAAAACAAACCATATTAAACTGCGCTCTCTTTTATCTAACACTGTATGACATCTAAGTGATGACATTGACTTTTGTGTCTCAAAATTTTATGAGCAACTTAATTTTGCATTATCTAGCTCTGTACCTATAGCAAAACAACATTTAGATCAGGGTCCTGCTTGGTTTACCCCTTCACAATTTAAAATATCGAATACTGCATTGAACTATTCAAAGTATTCTTCCGCAAGGAGTAGATACAACTCTGAAAACTGCAAATGTTATTCCCAATACTTAATAAAAAGGAAAAAAAACCTGCTACATAAACCCAAAAACTTTTTTAAATTTGTAAATTCCAAAAGGAAGGCACATAAATTTCCCAGTAGTATGAAACTTGGCAGTAGTGAATCTTCTGACAACTTAGTGATTTCTAATTTATTTGCTGAGTTTTTTCAACCTTCTTATACCCAGAATACTTTTAATGGTTCTTACAGCTATAATATTGAGAAATTAAATCATTTTCCAAGTATTATCCTGACAGATGACGAAGTTTTCTATGGGTTAAGAACACTACGCTCCTCATTCTCTCCAGGCCCTGACGGCGTTCCAACGTACATTTTAAAATCTTGTGCTAGTGAAATTTCTGTACCTCTGACTAAAATGTTTAATTTCTCCCTATCTAAAGGATATTTCCCATGCTTTTGGCGATCGAGTTTTGTTATTCCCCTGCATAAATCAGGAAATAGGAGTGTCATCAGTAATTATAGGTGTATCGCTAAATTAAGCGTCATTCCTAAACTCTTCGAACTTTTGGCATCACGAAGAATATTACACTACATAAAAAGTATAATTTCACCTTGTCAACACGGTTTCATGAAAGGTAGATCTACAATTACTAATCTATTAGAATTTGTTTGTCAAGTTCAAAATGGTTTTGTGAATAAGTAACAGACTGACGTTATTTACACTGATTTTAGCAAGGCTTTTGATACGGTAGTTCATAAGCTCTTGCTTCAAAAACTAGACTTAATGGGTTTCCCAACATCACTTTTAAACTGGATATCCTCCTACTTACATAATCGTACACAAAGAGCTATTTTTAATGATGTCTCTTCGAAGAATATCATTGTTTCATCAGGTGTACCTCAGGGAAGTCACTTGGACCCATTACTGTTTGTTCTTTACCTAAATGACCTTCCAAACGTAGTTCGTTTTTCCAAAATTTTAATGTACGCTGATGATGTGAAGCTTTTTCTTCATACACTTAGTGATCAAATCTCTTTACAATATGATTTATACCCACTCGTAAACTGGTGTAGTACAAATGGTATGACCCATAATCTAAAAAAATGCAAAAAGTTGTCTTTCTTTTGATCCCGACCTTTATTATCTAATTACTTTATTGGCTCCCACAAATTGGATAATGTTGATTTGTTCGTTGATTTGGGCGTAATATTAGATCCTAAGCTTCGGTTTCATTTGCATATTGATTCTTGCGTTTATAAAGCGAAATCTTTACTAGGATTCATCAAGCGCTGGTCTAACGAGTTTGATGATCCTTACGTAACTAAAAGATTATTTGTAAGCCTAGTGCGTCCAGTATTAGAATATGGCTGTATATTGTGGAGTCCATTTTATAAGTTTTACTCTGATAAAATTGAGTCAGTACAAATTCAGTTTTTAATTTTCGCTTTACGTGGTTTAAACTGGAACGTTTCCGAACCTCTTCCTAATTATGAGAGTCAGTTACTGTTAATTGACCTTCCATCACTTGAAAGAAGACGTTTTATGTTAAGGGCACTATTTATCATTAAATTAGTACGCGGTCTCATTGATTCTCCATTTCTTATAGGTAAAATAACCATAATGTTCCTTCTCGCAGGACTCGTAATTTCGAACCCCTAAAATTATCGTTTGCGAGAACTAACTATGAGCTTAACAACCCTATGAGGTCACTTTGTGTTATTTATAACAGTTTATTTAACACTATTTGCTTAAGTAATCCATTAAATACAATAAAGAACTATATTCTACATATGTAATTTTGTTTGTTTAATGTGTATTCGTTAATTGTTTCATGTCTTTGTCTTAATTCTGCAAACTCATTTTACGGCATCTTATCTACATCTCCCCAAGCGGAACTAGTAGAACTCGCCTTTGAGTTATAGTTGTAAACAGTAGATTTAAATTCTGTTATAAATTACTAAGCTGCTTGATCATCTGGCACTTGATCTACATTTCCCTTTGCGGTACAGTGGACACAGCCAATGAGCAGCGATTTTTAAAATCTGTACCTTGTTAACTTTGTTTACTAATCTGTGTGTGTCTGTTATTTTTGTTATTTTATTTACTGGCTGATAAAGTTTCTGTAGCCGGTGCGAAACCATTGCTAACCCTCCTTAGTCCGGACTTTGGTGTGTACGCGCTCTCTACGTATAGGGTGGTGGCCCCCTCGGTCGGCAGGGGCGGGTGTGAGAGGCGTGGGAGTGAACGAAAAAAGCGACACCTAGCGGCAAAATATGAACTACAATAATATGTGTCGCAAACTATGCAAAGTGCGGACATATAAACGGAACGACGGTATAAGCGAAGAGAACACCAACAGAAAATTACCGATCACTGTTGAGTGGAATGAATGTTGAGCTCTGCTTGTGTTGGCTGTGCGAACGAACGACTCAACAACAAGTGGAAGTACATGTGTCTGTATGTGAATATTGATGTTGTTGAAGATATTCAGCGAGGGTTCTCTTAAAACAACAACAATACTAATGAAAACAAGTAAAAAACCTGTAAGTTCGGCCGGACCGAAATTTGAGTGCCCTCAAAATTTTAATGTACGCTGATGATGTGAAGCTTTTTCTTCATACAAATTCACTTAGTGATCAAATCTCTTTACAATATGATTTATACTCACTCGTAAACTGGTGTAGTACAAATGGTATGACCCTTAATCTAAAAAAATGCAAAAAGTTGTCTTTCTTTCGATCCCGACATTTATTATCTAATTACTTTATTGGCTCCCACAAATTGGATAATGTTGATTCGTTCGTTGATTTGGGCGTAATATTAGATCCTAAGCTTCGGTTTCATTTGCATATTGATTCTTGCGTTAATAAAGCGAAATCTTTACTAGGATTCATCAAGCGCTGGTCTAAAGAGTTTGATAAAGTTTCTGTAGCCGGTGCGAAACCATTGCTAACCCTCCTTAGTCCGGACTTTGGTGTGTACACGCTCTCTACGTATAGGGAGGTGGCCCCCTCGGTCGGCAGGGGCGGGTGTGAGAGGCGTGGGAGTGAACGAAAAAAGCGACACCTAGCGGCAAAAATATGAACTACAAAAATATGTGTCGCAAACTATGCAAAGTGCGGACATATAAACGGAACGACGGTATAAGCGAAGAGAACACCAGCAGAAAATTACCGATCACTGTTGAGTGGAATGAATGTTGAGCGCTGCTTGTGTTGGCTGTGCGAACGAACGACTCAACAACAAGTGCAAGTATATGTGTCTGTATGTGAATATTGATGTTGTTGAAGATATTCAGCGAGGGTTCTCTTAAAACAACAACAATACTAATGAAAACAAGTAAAAAACCTGTAAGTTCGGCCGGACCGAAATTTGAGTGCCCTCAACTATTTGGAACGAATTTGGAAATGTTTAAAAACAATTAAATTCGTTCTGTTAAAATCTTTAAAATACCGAATGTAGCTTTATCATAAGCTTTTACAATATTCAAATGCGAAACTTAAATAAAATTGGTAATACCGTATATTGGGAGGAACCGTTATATAGGGGTTATACGAAGACGTGGACCTGCACAGACAATTTTCTGTCTTAGGCTGTACTATCCATTATGAACTTCAAATACCAAATTTGAAACAATTCCGGTGAATAAATGTGCTAAAATCATAAAAATACCGAATATCGGAGGTACAATTATATGAGGGCTATACGAAGACGTAGATCTGCACAGACAATTTTCTCTCTTAGACTGTACTATCCATTACGAACTTCAAATGCTAAACTTGAAACAATTCCGGTGAATGAATTCCCTAAAATCATCAAAATACCGAATATCGGAAGGTATCGTTATATGGGGACTATACCAAGACGTGGACCTGCATAGCCAATTTTCTGTCTTAGGCTGTACTAACCGTTACGAACTTCAAATACCAAATTTGAAACAATTTCTGTGAATAATGTCGCTAAAATCATCAAAATACCGAATATCGGGAGGAACCTTTATAAGGGGGCTATACGAAGAAATGGAGGTCACAGTTGTCATAAGCCATTACAATATTCCAATGCGAAACTCAAAAAATCGCTAATAATGTAGAAAAAATCATCACCGTACCGTTATATGGGGCCTATAGGACGACGTGGACCTGCACAGACATTTTCTGTCTTAGGCTGTAGTATCCATTACGAACTTCAAATAACAATTCCGGGAAATAAATTTGCTAAAATTATCAAAATACCGAATATCGGGATGACCGTTGTATGGTGGTTATACGAAGATGTGGCCCTGCAAAGACAATTGTCGTAAGCCATTACAATATTCAAATGCGAAACTTAAAAAAATCGTTAATAATGTAGATAAAATTATCATAATACCGAATATCAGAAGGCACCGTTATATGGGGGTGTACGAAAACGTGTACATGCATAGACAATTTTCTGTCTTAGGCTGTACTATCCATTTCGAACTTCAAATACCAAATTCCGGAGGTACCGTTATATGAGGGCTTTACGAAGACGTGTACGTGCATAGACAATTTTCTGTCTTAGGCTGTACTATCCATTACGAACTTCAAAAACGATATTTGAACCAATTCCGGTGAATAATGTCGCTAATCAAATCAAAATAAAGAATATGTCGAAGTACCGTTATATGGGGGCTATACGAAGACGTGGATCTGCACAGACAATTTTCTGTCTTAGGCTGTAGTATCCACTACGAACTTCAAGTAACAAATTTGAAACAATTCCGGTGAATAATGTCGCCAAAATCATCAAAATACCGAATATCGGGAGATACCGTTGTATGGGGCTCTACGCAGACGTTGACTTGCATAGACATTTTTCTGTCTCAGAATGTAGTATCCATTACGAACTTCAAATACCAATTTTGAAACAATTCCGGTGAATAACGTCGCTAAAATCATCAAAATACCGAATGTCGGGAGGTACCGTTATAAGAAGACGTGGACCTGCACATACAATTTTCTGTCTTAGACATAATATCCATTACGAACTTCAAACGCCAAACTTGAAACAATTAAAAATACCGAATAGCGGGAGGTACCCTTATATGGGGGCTATACGAAAACGTGTACATAGACAATTTTCTGTCTTAGGCTCTACTATCCGTTACGAACTTCAAGTAACAAATTTGAAACAATTCCGGTGAATAATGTCGCTAAGATCATCAAAATACCGAATATCGGGAGGTACCGTTATATGGGGGCTATACGAAGACGTGGATCTGCACAGACAATTTTCTGTTTTAGGCTGTAGTATCCATTACGAACTTCAAGTAACAAATTTGAAACAATTCCGGTGAATAATGTCGCTAAGATCATCAAAATACCGGCTATCGGGAGGAAGCGTTATATGAGGGCTATACTACGACATGGACCTGCATAGGGAACATTTGTCATAAGCCATAACAATATTTAAATGCGAAACTTAAAAAAATCGGTAATAATGTATATGAAATCATCAAAATACCGAATATCAGGAGGTACCGTTATATGGGGGGTGTACGAAAACGTGTACATGCATCGACAATTTTCAGACTTAGGTTGGTCTATCCATTACGAACTTCAAATACCAAATTCCGGAGGTACCGTTATATGGGGGCTTGACGAAGACGTGTACGTGCATAGACAATTTTCTGTCTTAGGCTGTACTATCCATTACGAACTTCAAATACCAAATATGAAATAATTCCTGTGAATAATGTCGCCAAAATAATCAAAATACCGAATATCGGGAGATACCGTTGTATGGGGCTCTACGCAGACGTTGACTTGCACAGACATTTTTCTGTCTCAGACTGTAGTATCCATTACGAACTTCAAATACCAATTTTGAAACAATTCCGGTGAATAATGTCGCTAAAATCATCAAAATACCGAATATCGGGAAGTACCGTTATAAGAAGACGTGGACCTGCACAGACAATTTTCTGTCTTAGACGTAATATCCATTACGAACTTCAACCGCCAAACTTGAAACAATTAAAAATATCAAATAGAGGGAGGTACCGTTATATGGGGCTATACGAAAACGTGTACATAGACAATTTTCTGTCTCAGGCTCTACTATCCGTTACGAACTTCAAGTAACAAATTTGAAACAATTCCGGTGAATAATGTCGCTAAGATCATCAAAATACCGAATATCGGGAGGTACCGTTATATGGGGGCTATACGAAGACATGGACCTGCACAGACAATTTTCTGTCTTAGGCTGTAGTATCCAATACAAACTTCAAGTAACAAATTTGAAACAATTCCGGTGAGTAATGTCGCTAAGATCATCAAAATACCGGCTATCGGGAGGAAGCGTTATATGAGGGCTATACTACGACATGGACCTGCATAGGTAACATTTGTCATAAGCCATAAAAATATTTAAATGCGAAACTTAAAAAAATCGTTAATAATGTATATGAAATCATCAAAATACCGAATATCAGAAGGCACCGTTATATGGGGGTGTACGAAAACGTGTACATGCATAGACAATTTTCTGTCTTAGGCTGTACTATCCATTTCGAACTTCAAATACCAAATTCCGGAGGTACCGTTATATGAGGGCTTTACGAAGACGTGTACGTGCATAGACAATTTTCTGTCTTAGGCTGTACTATCCATTACGAACTTCAAAAACGATATTTGAACCAATTCCGGTGAATAATGTCGCTAATATAATCAAAATAAAGAATATGTCGAAGTACCGTTATATGGGGGCTATACGAAGACGTGGATCTGCACAGACAATTTTCTGTCTTAGGCTGTAGTATCCACTACGAACTTCAAGTAACAAATTTGAAACAATTCCGGTGAATAATGTCGCTAAGATCATCAAAATACCGGCTATCGGGAGGAAGCGTTATATGTAGGCTATACGACGACATGGACCTGCGTAGGTAACATTTGTCATAAGCCATTACAATATTCAAATGCGAAACTTAAAACAATCGGTAATAATGTAGATAAAATAATCAAAATACCGAATATCAGGATGTACCGTTGTATGGGGCCTATATGAGGACGTGGACCTGCACAGGCAATTTTCTGTCTTAGGCTGTACTATCCATTACGAACTTCAAGTACCAAATTTGAAACAATTCCGTTGAATAAATTCACTAAAATCATCAAAATACCGAATATCGGGAGGTACCGTTGAATGGGGGTTATACGAAAACGTGTACCTGCATAGACAAATTTCTGGCTTAGGCTGTACTATCCATTTCGAATTTAAATACGAGATTTGAAACTATTCCGGTGAATAATGTCGTTAAAATCATCAAATACCAAATTTGAAAAAATCCGGTGAATAATGTCGCTAAAATCATCAAAATATCGAATATCGGCAGGTACCTTTATATGGGGGCTGTACGACGACATGGACCTGCATAGGTAACAGTTGTCGTAAGCCATTACAATATTCAAATGCGAAACCTTAAAAAATCGTTAATAATGTAGATAAAATCATCATAATACCTGTGAATAATGTCGCCAAAATCATCAAAATACCGATTATCGGGAGATACCATTGTATGGGGCTCTACGCAAACTTTGTCTTGCACAGACATATTTCTGTCTCAGACTGTAGTATCCATTACGAACTTCAAATACCAATTTTGAAACAATTCCGGTGAATAATGTCGCTAAAATCATAAAAATACCGAATATCGGGAGGTACCGTTATAAGAAGACGTGGACCTGCACAGACAATTTTCTGTCTTAGACTGTAATATCCATTACGAACTTCAAACGCCAAACATGAAACAATTAAAAATACCGAATAGCGGGAGGTACCGTTATATGGGGGCTATACGAAAACGTGTATATAGACAATTTTCTGTCTTAGGCTCTACTATCCGTTACGAATTCAAGTAACAAATTTGAAACAATTCCGGTGAATAATGTCGCTAAGATCATCAAAATACCGAATATCGGGAGGTACCGTTATATGGGGGTTATACGAAATCGCGTGGATCTGCACAGACAATTTTCTGTCTTAGGATGTAGTATCCATTACGAACTTCAAGTAACATACTTGAATAATGTCGCTAAGATCATCAAAATACCGGCTATCGGGAGGTACCGTTATATGAGGGCTATACTACAACATGGATCTGCATATGTAACATTTGTCATAAGCCGTAACAATATTTAAATGCGAACCTTAAAAAAAAATCGGTAATAATGTACATGAAATCATCAAAATACCGAATATCAAGAGTTACCGTTATATGGGGGTGTACGAAAACGTGTACATGCATAGACAATTTTCAGTCTTAGGCTGTACTATCCATTACGAACTTCAAATACGATATTTGAAACAATTCCCGTGAATAATGTCGCAAAGATCATCAAAATAACGAATATCTCGAGGTACCGTTATATGGGGGCTATACGACGACATGGACCTGCATAGGTAACATTTGTCATAAGCCATTACAATATTCAAATGCGACGCTTAAAAAAATCGGGAATAATCTAGAAAAAATCATCAAAATACCGAATATCAGGAGGTACCGTTATATGGGGCCTATATGAAGACGTGAACCTGCAGAGACAATTTTCTGTCTTAGGCTGTAGTATCTATTACGAACTTCAAATACCAAATTTGAAACTATTCCGGTGAATAATGTCGCTAAAATCATTAAAATACCGAATATCAGGAGGTGCCGGTATATAGGGGCTATACGAAAACGTGTACCTGCATAGACAATTTTCTGTCTTAGGCTGTACCATCCGTTTCGAACTTCAAGTAACAAATTTGAAACAATTCCGGTGAATAATGTCGCTAAGATCATCACAATGCCGAATATCGGGAGGAACCGTTATATAGGGGCTATACGAAGACGTGGAACTGCACAGACAATTTCCTGTCTTAGGCTGTACCATCCGTTTCGAACTTCAAGTAACAAATTTGAAACTATTCCGGTGAATAATGTCGCTAAAATCATCAAAATACCGAATATCGGGTGGTACCGTGCGGGATGGACCTTCATATAGAATCTTCTGTCTTAGGCTGTACAATCCATTACGAACTTCAAATACCAATTTTGAAACAATTCCCGTAAATGATGTCGCCAAAATCATCAATATACCGAATATCGGACGTGGACCTGCACAGACAATTTTCTGTCTTAGGCTGTACTATCCATTACGAACTTCAAATACGATATTTGAACCAATTCCGGTGAATAATGTCGCTAATATAATCAAAATAAAGAATATGTCGAAGTACCGTTATATGGGGGCTATACGAAGACGTGGATCTGCACAGACAATTTTCTGTCTTAGGCTGTAGTATCCACTACGAACTTCAAGTAACAAATTTGAAACAATTCCGGTGAATAATGTCGCTAAGATCATCAAAATACCGGCTATCGGGAGGAAGCGTTATATGTAGGCTATACAACGACATGGACCTGCGTAGGTAACATTTGTCATAAGCCATTACAATATTCAAATGCGAAACTTAAAAAAATCGGTAATAATGTAGATAAAATAATCAAAATACCGAATATCAGGATGTACCGTTGTATGGGGCCTATATGAGGACGTGGACCTGCACAGGCAATTTTCTGTCTTAGGCTGTACTATCCATTACGAACTTCAAGTACCAAATTTGAAACAATTCCGGTGAATAAATTCACTAAAATCATCAAAATACCGAATATCGGGAGGTACCGTTGAATGGGGGTTATACGAAAACGCGTACCTGCATAGACAATTTTCTGGCTTAGGCTGTACTATCCATTACGAATTTAAATACGAGATTTGAAACTATTCCGGTGAATAATGTCGTTAAAATCATCAAATACCAAATTTGAAAAAAATCCGGTGAATAATGTCGCTAAAATCATCAAAATACCTAATATCATTAGGTACCGTTGTATGGGGGCTATACAAAGACGTGGATCTGTACAAATATGCTGTCTTAGACTGTAGCATCCATTACGAAACTCCATATACCAAATTTGAAACTATTCCGGTGAATAATGTCGCTAAAATCAATAAATTACCGAATCAATAAATTATCCACTACGAACTTCAAGTAACAAATTTGAAACAATTCCGGTGAATAATGTCGCTAAAAGCATCAAAATATCGAATATCGGCAGGTACCTTTATATGGGGGCTGTACGACGACATGGACCTGCATAGGTAACAGTTGTCGTAAGCCATTACAATATTCAAATGCGAAACCTTAAAAAATCGTTAATAATGTAGATAAAATCATCATAATACCTGTGAATAATGTCGCCAAAATCATCAAAATACCGATTATCGGGAGATACCATTGTATGGGGCTCTACGCAGACTTTGTCTTGCACAGACATATTTCTGTCTCAGACTGTAGTATCCATTACGAACTTCAAATACCAATTTTGAAACAATTCCGGTGAATAATGTCGCTAAAATCATAAAAATACCGAATATCGGGAGGTACCGTTATAAGAAGACGTGGACCTGCACAGACAATTTTCTGTCTTAGACTGTAATATCCATTACGAACTTCAAACGCCAAACATGAAACAATTAAAAATACCGAATAGCGGGAGGTACCGTTATATGGGGGCTATACGAAAACGTGTATATAGACAATTTTCTGTCTTAGGCTCTACTATCCGTTACGAATTCAAGTAACAAATTTGAAACAATTCCGGTGAATAATGTCGCTAAGATCATCAAAATACCGAATATCGGGAGGTACCGTTATATGGGGGTTATACGAAAACGCGTGGATCTGCACAGACATTTTTCTGTCTTAGGATGTAGTATCCATTACGAACTTCAAGTAACATACTTGAATAATGTCGCTAAGATCATCAAAATACCGGCTATCGGGAGGTACCGTTATATGAGGGCTATACTACAACATGGATCTGCATATGTAACATTTGTCATAAGCCGTAACAATATTTAAATGCGAACCTTAAAAAAAATCGGTAATAATGTACATGAAATCATCAAAATACCGAATATCAAGAGTTACCGTTATATGGGGGTGTACGAAAACGTGTACATGCATAGACAATTTTCAGTCTTAGGCTGTACTATCCATTACGAACTTCAAATACGATATTTGAAACAATTCCCGTGAATAATGTCGCAAAGATCATCAAAATAACGAATATCTCGAGGTACCGTTATATGGGGGCTATACGACGACATGGACCTGCATAGGTAACATTTGTCATAAGCCATTACAATATTCAAATGCGACGCTTAAAAAAATCGGGAATAATCTAAAAAAAATCATCAAAATACCGAATATCAGGAGGTACCGTTATATGGGGCCTATATGAAGACGTGAACCTGCAGAGACAATTTTCTGTCTTAGGCTGTAGTATCTATTACGAACTTCAAATACCAAATTTGAAACTATTCCGGTGAATAATGTCGCTAAAATCATTAAAATACCGAATATCAGGAGGTGCCGGTATATAGGGGCTATACGAAAACGTGTACCTGCATAGACAATTTTCTGTCTTAGGCTGTACCATCCGTTTCGAACTTCAAGTAACAAATTTGAAACAATTCCGGTGAATAATGTCGCTAAGATCATCACAATGCCGAATATCGGGAGGAACCGTTATATAGGGGCTATACGAAGACGTGGAACTGCACAGACAATTTCCTGTCTTAGGCTGTACTATCCATTGCGAACTTCAAATACCAAATTTGAAACTATTCCGGTGAATAATGTCGCTAAAATCATCAAAATACCGAATATCGGGTGGTACCGTGCGGGATGGACCTTCATATAGAATCTTCTGTCTTAGGCTGTACAATCCATTACGAACTTCAAATACCAATTTTGAAACAATTCCCGTAAATGATGTCGCCAAAATCATCAATATACCGAATATCGGACGTGGACCTGCACAGACAATTTTCTGTCTTAGGCTGTACTATCCATTACGAACTTCAAATACGATATTTGAACCAATTCCGGTGAATAATGTCGCTAATATAATCAAAATAAAGAATATGTCGAAGTACCGTTATATGGGGGCTATACGAAGACGTGGATCTGCACAGACAATTTTCTGTCTTAGGCTGTAGTATCCACTACGAACTTCAAGTAACAAATTTGAAACAATTCCGGTGAATAATGTCGCTAAGATCATCAAAATACCGGCTATCGGGAGGAAGCATTATATGTAGGCTATACGACGACATGGACCTGCGTAGGTAACATTTGTCATAAGCCATTACAATATTCAAATGCGAAACTTAAAAAAATCGGTAATAATGTAGATAAAATAATCAAAATACCGAATATCAGGATGTACCGTTGTATGGGGCCTATATGAGGACGAGGACCTGCACAGGCAATTTTCTGTCTTAGGCTGTACTATCCATTACGAACTTCAAGTACCAAATTTGAAACAATTCCGGTGAATAAATTCACTAAAATCATCAAAATACCGAATATCGGGAGGTACCGTTGAATGGGGGTTATACGAAAACGCGTACCTGCATAGACAATTTTCTGGCTTAGGCTGTACTATCCATTACGAATTTAAATACGAGATTTGAAACTATTCCGGTGAATAATGTCGTTAAAATCATCAAATACCAAATTTGAAAAAAATCCGGTGAATAATGTCGCTAAAATCATCAAAATACCTAATATCATTAGGTACCGTTGTATGGGGGCTATACAAAGACGTGGATCTGTACAAATATGCTGTCTTAGACTGTAGCATGCATTACGAAACTCCATATACCAAATTTGAAACTATTCCGGTGAATAATGTCGCTAAAATCAATAAATTACCGAATCAATAAATTATCCACTACGAACTTCAAGTAACAAATTTGAAACAATTCCGGTGAATAATGTCGCTAAGATCATCAAAATACCGGCTATCGGGAGGAAGCGTTATATGTAGGCTATACGGCGACATGGACCTGCGTAGGTAACATTTGTCATAAGCCATTACAATATTCAAATGCGAAACTTAAAAAAATCGGTAATAATGTAGATAAAATAATCAAAATACCGAATATCAGGATGTACCGTTGTATGGGGCCTATATGAGGACGTGGACCTGCACAGGCAATTTTCTGTCTTAGGCTGTACTATCCATTACGAACTTCAAGTACCAAATTTGAAACAATTCCGGTGAATAAATTCACTAAAATCATCAAAATACCGAATATCGGGAGGTACCGTTGAATGGGGGTTATACGAAAACGCGTACCTGCATAGACAATTTTCTGGCTTAGGCTGTACTATCCATTACGAATTTAAATACGAGATTTGAAACTATTCCGGTGAATAATGTCGTTAAAATCATCAAATACCAAATTTGAAAAAAATCCGGTGAATAATGTCGCTAAAATCATCAAAATACCTAATATCATTAGGTACCGTTGTATGGGGGCTATACAAAGACGTGGATCTGTACAAATATGCTGTCTTAGACTGTAGCATCCATTACGAAACTCCATATACCAAATTTGAAACTATTCCGGTGAATAATGTCGCTAAAATCAATAAATTACCGAATCAATAAATTATCCACTACGAACTTCAAGTAACAAATTTGAAACAATTCCGGTGAATAATGTCGCTAAAAGCATCAAAATATCGAATATCGGCAGGTACCTTTATATGGGGGCTGTACGACGACATGGACCTGCATAGGTAACAGTTGTCGTAAGCCATTACAATATTCAAATGCGAAACCTTGAAAACTCGTTAATAATGTAGAAAAAATCATCACAATACCTGTGAATAATGTCGCCAAAATCATCAAAATACCGATTATCGGGAGATACCATTGTATGGGGCTCTACGCAGACTTTGTCTTGCACAGACATATTTCTGTCTCAGACTGTAGTATCCATTACGAACTTCAAATACCAATTTTGAAACAATTCCGGTGAATAATGTCGCTAAAATCATCAAAATACCGAATATCGGGAGGTACCGTTATAAGAAGACGTGGACCTGCACAGACAATTTTCTGTCTTAGACTGTAATATCCATTACGAACTTCAAACGCCAAACATGAAACAATTAAAAATACCGAATAGCGGGAGGTACCGTTATATGGGGGCTATACGAAAACGTGTATATAGACAATTTTCTGTCTTAGGCTCTACTATCCGTTACGAATTCAAGTAACAAATTTGAAACAATTCCGGTGAATAATGTCGCTAAGATCATCAAAATACCGAATATCGGGAGGTACCGTTATATGGGGGTTATACGAAAACGCGTGGATCTGCACAGACATTTTTCTGTCTTAGGATGTAGTATCCATTACGAACTTCAAGTAACATACTTGAATAATGTCGCTAAGATCATCAAAATACCGGCTATCGGGAGGTACCGTTATATGAGGGCTATACTACAACATGGATCTGCATATGTAACATTTGTCATAAGCCGTAACAATATTTAAATGCGAACCTTAAAAAAAAATCGGTAATAATGTACATGAAATCATCAAAATACCGAATATCAAGAGTTACCGTTATATGGGGGTGTACGATAACGTGTACATGCATAGACAATTTTCAGTCTTAGGCTGTACTATCCATTACGAACTTCAAATACGATATTTGAAACAATTCCCGTGAATAATGTCGCAAAGATCATCAAAATAACGAATATCTCGAGGTACCGTTATATGGGGGCTATACGACGACATGGACCTGCATAGGTAACATTTGTCATAAGCCATTACAATATTCAAATGCGACGCTTAAAAAAATCGGGAATAATCTAGAAAAAATCATCAAAATACCGAATATCAGGAGGTACCGTTATATGGGGCCTATATGAAGACGTGAACCTGCAGAGACAATTTTCTGTCTTAGGCTGTAGTATCTATTACGAACTTCAAATACCAAATTTGAAACTATTCCGGTGAATAATGTCGCTAAAATCATTAAAATACCGAATATCAGGAGGTGCCGGTATATAGGGGCTATACGAAAACGTGTACCTGCATAGACAATTATCTGTCTTAGGCTGTACCATCCGTTTCGAACTTCAAGTAACAAATTTGAAACAATTCCGGTGAATAATGTCGCTAAGATCATCACAATGCCGAATATCGGGAGGAACCGTTATATAGGGGCTATACGAAGACGTGGAACTGCACAGACAATTTCCTGTCTTAGGCTGTACTATCCATTGCGAACTTCAAATACCAAATTTGAAACTATTCCGGTGAATAATGTCGCTAAAATCATCAAAATACCGAATATCGGGTGGTACCGTGCGGGATGGACCTTCATATAGAATCTTCTGTCTTAGGCTGTACAATCCATTACGAACTTCAAATACCAATTTTGAAACAATTCCCGTAAATGATGTCGCCAAAATCATCAATATACCGAATATCGGACGTGGACCTGCACAGACAATTTTCTGTCTTAGGCTGTACTATCCATTACGAACTTCAAATACGATATTTGAACCAATTCCGGTGAATAATGTCGCTAATATAATCAAAATAAAGAATATGTCGAAGTACCGTTATATGGGGGCTATACGAAGACGTGGATCTGCACAGACAATTTTCTGTCTTAGCTGTAGTATCCACTACGAACTTCAAGTAACAAATTTGAAACAATTCCGGTGAATAATGTCGCTAAGATCATCAAAATACCGGCTATCGGGAGGAAGCATTATATGTAGGCTATACGACGACATGGACCTGCGTAGGTAACATTTGTCATAAGCCATTACAATATTCAAATGCGAAACTTAAAAAAATCGGTAATAATGTAGATAAAATAATCAAAATACCGAATATCAGGATGTACCGTTGTATGGGGCCTATATGAGGACGTGGACCTGCACAGGCAATTTTCTGTCTTAGGCTGTACTATCCATTACGAACTTCAAGTACCAAATTTGAAACAATTCCGGTGAATAAATTCACTAAAATCATCAAAATACCGAATATCGGGAGGTACCGTTGAATGGGGGTTATACGAAAACGCGTACCTGCATAGACAATTTTCTGGCTTAGGCTGTACTATCCATTACGAATTTAAATACGAGATTTGAAACTATTCCGGTGAATAATGTCGTTAAAATCATCAAATACCAAATTTGAAAAAAATCCGGTGAATAATGTCGCTAAAATCATCAAAATACCTAATATCATTAGGTACCGTTGTATGGGGGCTATACAAAGACGTGGATCTGTACAAATATGCTGTCTTAGACTGTAGCATGCATTACGAAACTCCATATACCAAATTTGAAACTATTCCGGTGAATAATGTCGCTAAAATCAATAAATTACCGAATCAATAAATTATCCACTTCGAACTTCAAGTAACAAATTTGAAACAATTCCGGTGAATAATGTCGCTAAGATCATCAAAATACCGGCTATCGGGAGGAAGCGTTATATGTAGGCTATACGACGACATGGACCTGCATAGGTAACATTTGTCATAAGCCATTACAATATTCAAATGCGAAACTTAAAAAAATCGGTAATAATGTAGATAAAATAATCAAAATACCGAATATCAGGATGTACAGTTGTATGGGGCCTATATGAGGACGTGGACCTGCACGGGCAATTTTCTGTCTTAGGCTGTACTATCCATTACGAACTTCAAGTACCAAATTTGAAACAATTCCGGTGAATAAATTCACTAAAATCATCAAAATACCGAATATCGGGAGGTACGGTTGAATGGGGGTTATACGAAAACGCGTACCTGCATAGACAATTTTCTGGCTTAGGCTGTACTATCCATTACGAATTTAAATACGAGATTTGAAACTATTCCGGTGAATAATGTCGTTAAAATCATCAAATACCAAATTTGAAAAAAATCCGGTGAATAATGTCGCTAAAATCATCAAAATACCTAATATCATTAGGTACCGTTGTATGGGGGCTATACAAAGACGTGGACCTGTACAAATATGCTGTCTTAGACTGTAGCATCCATTACGAAACTCCATATACCAAATTTGAAACTATTCCGGTGAATAATGTCGCTAAAATCAATAAATTACCGAATCAATAAATTATCCACTACGAACTTCAAGTAACAAATTTGAAACAATTCCGGTGAATAATGTCGCTAAGATCATCAAAATACCGGCTATCGGGAGGAAGCCTTATATGTAGGCTATACGACGACATGGACCTGCATAGGTAACATTTGTCATAAGCCATTACAATATTCAAATGCGAAACTTAAAAAAATCGGTAATAATGTAGATAAAATAATCAAAATACCGAATATCAGGATGTACCGTTGTATGGGGCCTATATGAGGACGTGGACCTGCACAGGCAATTTTCTGTCTTAGGCTGTACTATCCATTACGAACTTCAAGTACCAAATTTGAAACAATTCCGGTGAATAAATTCACTAAAATCATCAAAATACCGAATATCGGGAGGTACCGTTGAATGGGGGTTATACGAAAACGCGTACCTGCATAGACAATTTTCTGGCTTAGGCTGTACTATCCATTACGAATTTAAATACGAGATTTGAAACTATTCCGGTGAATAATGTCGTTAAAATCATCAAATACCAAATTTGAAAAAAATCCGGTGAATAATGTCGCTAAAATCATCAAAATACCTAATATCATTAGGTACCGTTGTATGGGGGCTATACAAAGACGTGGATCTGTACAAATATGCTGTCTTAGACTGTAGCATCCATTACGAAACTCCATATACCAAATTTGAAACTATTCCGGTGAATAATGTCGCTAAAATCAATAAATTACCGAATATCGGGAGGTGTCGGTATATAGTGACTATACGAAGACGTGGGTCTGCACAGACAATTTTCTATCTTAGGCTGTACTATCCATTACGAACTTCAAATACCAATTTTGAAATAATTCCGGTAAATGATGCCGCTAAAATCATCAATATACCGAATATCGGGAGGTACCGTTATATTGGGGCTATACGAAGATGTGTACGTGCATAGGTAACATTTGTCATAAGCCATTACAATATTCAAATGCGAAACTTAAAAAAAATCGGTAATAATGTAAATAAAATCATCAAAATACCGAATATCAGGAGGTATCGTTATATGGGGCCTATATGAAGACGTGGACCTCTACCCTTACGAACTTCATATACGAAATTTGAAACAATTTCTGTGAATAATGTCGCTAAAATCATCAAAATATCGAATATCGGCAGGTACCTTTATATGGGGGCTGTACGACGACATGGACCTGCATAGGTAACAGTTGTCGTAAGCCATTACAATATTCAAATGCGAAACCTTAAAAAAATCGTTAATAATGTAGATAAAATCATCATAATACCTGTGAATAATGTCGCCAAAATCATCAAAATACCGATTATCGGGAGATACCATTGTATGGGGCTCTACGCAGACTTTGTCTTGCACAGACATATTTCTGTCTCAGACTGTAGTATCCATTACGAACTTCAAATACCAATTTTGAAACAATTCCGGTGAATAATGTCGCTAAAATCATAAAAATACCGAATATCGGGAGGTACCGTTATAAGAAGACGTGGACCTGCACACACAATTTTCTGTCTTAGACTGTAATATCCATTACGAACTTCAAACGCCAAACATGAAACAATTAAAAATACCGAATAGCGGGAGGTACCGTTATATGGGGGCTATACGAAAACGTGTACATAGACAATTTTCTGTCTTAGGCTCTACTATCCGTTACGAATTCAAGTAACAAATTTGAAACAATTCCGGTGAATAATGTCGCTAAGATCATCAAAATACCGAATATCGGGAGGTACCGTTATATGGGGGCTATACGAAGGCGTGGATCTGCACAGACAATTTTCTGTCTTAGGATGTAGTATCCATTACGAACTTCAAGTAACATACTTGAATAATGTCGCTAAGATCATCAAAATACCGGCTATCGGGAGGTACCGTTATATGAGGGCTATACTACAGCATGGATCTGCATATGTAACATTTGTCATCATCACAATGCCGAATATCGGGAGGAACCGTTATATAGGGGCTATACGAAGACGTGGAACTGCACAGACAATTTCCTGTCTTAGGCTGTACTATCCATTGCGAACTTCAAATACCAAATTTGAAACTATTCCGGTGAATAATGTCGCTAAAATCATCAAAATACCGAATATCGGGTGGTACCGTGCGGGATGGACCTTCATATAGAATCTTCTGTCTTAGGCTGTACAATCCATTACGAACTTCAAATACCAATTTTGAAACAATTCCCGTAAATGATGTCGCCAAAATCATCAATATACCGAATATCGGACGTGGACCTGCACAGACAATTTTCTGTCTTAGGCTGTACTATCCATTACGAACTTCAAATACGATATTTGAACCAATTCCGGTGAATAATGTCGTTAATATAATCAAAATAAAGAATATGTCGAAGTACCGTTATATGGGGGCTATACGAAGACGTGGATCTGCACAGACAATTTTCTGTCTTAGGCTGTAGTATCCACTACGAACTTCAAGTAACAAATTTGAAACAATTCCGATGAATAATGTCGCTAAGATCATCAAAATACCGGCTATCGGGAGGAAGCGTTATATGTAGGCTATACAACGACATGGACCTGCGTAGGTAACATTTGTCATAAGCCATTACAATATTCAAATGCGAAACTTAAAAAAATCGGTAATAATGTAGATAAAATAATCAAAATACCGAATATCAGGATGCACCGTTGTATGGGGCCTATATGAGGACGTGGACCTGCACAGGCAATTTTCTGTCTTAGGCTGTACTATCCATTACGAACTTCAAGTACCAAATTTGAAACAATTCCGGTGAATAAATTCACTAAAATCATCAAAATACCGAATATCGTGAGGTACCGTTGAATGGGGGTTATACGAAAACGCGTACCTGCATAGACAATTTTCTGGCTTAGGCTGTACTATCCATTACGAATTTAAATACGAGATTTGAAACTATTCCGGTGAATAATGTCGTTAAAATCATCAAATACCAAATTTGAAAAAAATCCGGTGAATAATGTCGCTAAAATCATCAAAATACCTAATATCATTAGGTACCGTTGTATGGGGGCTATACAAAGACGTGGATCTGTACAAATATGCTGTCTTAGACTGTAGCATCCATTACGAAACTCCATATACCAAATTTGAAACTATTCCGGTGAATAATGTCGCTAAAATCAATAAATTACCGAATCAATAAATTATCCACTACGAACTTCAAGTAACAAATTTGAAACAATTCCGGTGAATAATGTCGCTAAGATCATCAAAATACCGGCTATCGGGAGGAAGCCTTATATGTAGGCTATACGACGACATGGACCTGCATAGGTAACATTTGTCATAAGCCATTACAATATTCAAATGCGAAACTTAAAAAAATCGGTAATAATGTAGATAAAATAATCAAAATACCGAATATCAGGATGTACAGTTGTATGGGGCCTATATGAGGACGTGGACCTGCACGGGCAATTTTCTGTCTTAGGCTGTACTATCCATTACGAACTTCAAGTACCAAATTTGAAACAATTCCGGTGAATAAATTCACTAAAATCATCAAAATACCGAATATCGGGAGGTACGGTTGAATGGGGGTTATACGAAAACGCGTACCTGCATAGACAATTTTCTGGCTTAGGCTGTACTATCCATTACGAATTTAAATACGAGATTTGAAACTATTCCGGTGAATAATGTCGTTAAAATCATCAAATACCAAATTTGAAAAAAATCCGGTGAATAATGTCGCTAAAATCATCAAAATACCTAATATCATTAGGTACCGTTGTATGGGGGCTATACAAAGACGTGGACCTGTACAAATATGCTGTCTTAGACTGTAGCATCCATTACGAAACTCCATATACCAAATTTGAAACTATTCCGGTGAATAATGTCGCTAAAATCAATAAATTACCGAATCAATAAATTATCCACTACGAACTTCAAGTAACAAATTTGAAACAATTCCGGTGAATAATGTCGCTAAGATCATCAAAATACCGGCTATCGGGAGGAAGCCTTATATGTAGGCTATACGACGACATGGACCTGCATAGGTAACATTTGTCATAAGCCATTACAATATTCAAATGCGAAACTTAAAAAAATCGGTAATAATGTAGATAAAATAATCAAAATACCGAATATCAGGATGTACCGTTGTATGGGGCCTATATGAGGACGTGGACCTGCACAGGCAATTTTCTGTCTTAGGCTGTACTATCCATTACGAACTTCAAGTACCAAATTTGAAACAATTCCGGTGAATAAATTCTCTAAAATCATCAATATACCGAATATCGGGAGGTACCGTTGAATGGGGGTTATACGAAAACGCGTACCTGCATAGACAATTTTCTGGCTTAGGCTGTACTATCCATTACGAATTTAAATACGAGATTTGAAACTATTCCGGTGAATAATGTCGTTAAAATCATCAAATACCAAATTTGAAAAAATCCGGTGAATAATGTCGCTAAAATCATCAAAATACCTAATATCATTAGGTACCGTTGTATGGGGGCTATACAAAGACGTGGATCTGTACAAATATGCTGTCTTAGACTGTAGCATCCATTACGAAACTCCATATACCAAATTTGAAACTATTCCGGTGAATAATGTCGCTAAAATCAATAAATTACCGAATATCGGGAGGTGTCGGTATATAGTGACTATACGAAGACGTGGGTCTGCACAGACAATTTTCTATCTTAGGCTGTACTATCCATTACGAACTTCAAATACCAATTTTGAAATAATTCCGGTAAATGATGCCGCTAAAATCATCAATATACCGAATATCGGGAGGTACCGTTATATTGGGGCTATACGAAGATGTGTACGTGCATAGGTAACATTTGTCATAAGCCATTACAATATTCAAATGCGAAACTTAAAAAAAATCGGTAATAATGTAAATAAAATCATCAAAATACCGAATATCAGGAGGTATCGTTATATGGGGCCTATATGAAGACGTGGACCTCTACCCTTACGAACTTCATATACGAAATTTGAAACAATTTCTGTGAATAATGTCGCTAAAATCATCAAAATATCGAATATCGGCAGGTACCTTTATATGGGGGCTGTACGACGACATGGACCTGCATAGGTAACAGTTGTCGTAAGCCATTACAATATTCAAATGCGAAACCTTAAAAAAATCGTTAATAATGTAGATAAAATCATCATAATACCTGTGAATAATGTCGCCAAAATCATCAAAATACCGATTATCGGGAGATACCATTGTATGGGGCTCTACGCAGACTTTGTCTTGCACAGACATATTTCTGTCTCAGACTGTAGTATCCATTACGAACTTCAAATACCAATTTTGAAACAATTCCGGTGAATAATGTCGCTAAAATCATAAAAATACCGAATATCGGGAGGTACCGTTATAAGAAGACGTGGACCTGCACAAACAATTTTCTGTCTTAGACTGTAATATCCATTACGAACTTCAAACGCCAAACATGAAACAATTAAAAATACCGAATAGCGGGAGGTACCGTTATATGGGGGCTATACGAAAACGTGTACATAGACAATTTTCTGTCTTAGGCTCTACTATCCGTTACGAATTCAAGTAACAAATTTGAAACAATTCCGGTGAATAATGTCGCTAAGATCATCAAAATACCGAATATCAGGAGGTACCGTTATATGGGGCCTATATGAAGACGTGAACCTGCAGAGACAATTTTCTGTCTTAGGATGTAGTATCTATTACGAACTTCAAATACCAAATTTGAAACTATTCCGGTGAATTATGTCGCTAAAATCATTAAAATACCGAATATCATGAGGTGCCGGTATATAGGGGCTATACGAAAACGTGTACCTGCATAGACAATTTTCTGTCTTAGGCTGTACCATCCGTTTCGAACTTCAAGTAACAAATTTGAAACAATTCCGGTGAATAATGTCGCTAAGATCATCACAATGCCGAATATCGGGAGGAACCGTTATATAGGGGCTATACGAAGACGTGGAACTGCACAGACAATTTCCTGTCTTAGGATGTACTATCCATTGCGAACTTCAAATACCAAATTTGAAACTATTCCGGTG
This sequence comes from Musca domestica, assembly GCF_030504385.1. Classification (NCBI taxonomy): domain Eukaryota; kingdom Metazoa; phylum Arthropoda; class Insecta; order Diptera; family Muscidae; genus Musca; species Musca domestica. The sequence goes on along the minus strand of NW_026712293.1, from coordinate 4,875,138 downwards.
AATAATGTCGCTAAAATCATCAAAATACCGAATATCGGGTGGTACCGTGCGGGATGGACCTTCATATAGAATCTTCTGTCTTAGGCTGTACAATCCATTACGAACTTCAAATACCAATTTTGAAACAATTCCGGTAAATGATGTCGCCAAAATCATCAATATACCGAATACCGGACGTGGACCTGCACAGACAATTTTCTGTCTTAGGCTGTACTATCCATTACGAACTTCAAATACCAAATTTGAAACAATTCCGGCGAAAAATATCGCTAAAATCATCAAAATACCGAATATCGGGTGGTACCGTGCGGGATGGACCTTAATAGACAATCTTCTGTCTTAGGCTGTACAATCCATTACGAACTTCAAATACCAAATTTGAAACAATTCCGGTAAATGATGTCGCTAAAATCATCAATATACCGAATATCGGGAGGAACAGTTATATGGGAGCTATACGAAGATGTGTACGTGCATAGGTAACATTTGTCATAAGCCATTACAATATTCAAATGCGAAACTTAAAAACAATGGTAATAATGTAGATAAAATCATCAAAATACCGAATATCAGGAGGTACCGTTGTATGGGGCCTATATGAAGACGTGGACCTGCAAAGACAATTTTCTGTCTTAGGCTGTACTATCCATTGGGAACTTCAAATACCAAATTTGAAATTATTCAGGTGAATAATGTCGCTAAAATCATTAAAATACCGAATATAGGTATTTGCCGGTATATAGGGCTATACGAAAACGTGGACCTGCATAGACAATTTTCTGTCTTAGGCTATACTATCCATTACGAACTTCAAATTCCAAATTTGAAATAATTCCGGTGAATAATGTCGCTAAAATCATCCAGATACCGAATATCGGGAGGTACCGTTATATGGGGGCTATACTTCGACATGGACATTTGTCATAAGCCGTAACAATATTTAAATGCGAACCTTAAAAAAAAATCGGTAATAATGTACATGAAATCATCAAAATACCGAATATCAAGAGTTACCGTTATATGGGGGTGTACGAAAACGTGTACATGCATAGACAATTTTCAGTCTTAGGCCGTACTATCCATTACGAACTTCAAATACGATATTTGAAACAATTCCCGTGAATAATGTCGCAAAGATCATCAAAATAACGAATATCTCGAGGTACCGTTATATGGGGGCTATACGACGACATGGACCTGCATAGGTAACATTTGTCATAAGCCATTACAATATTCAAATGCGACGCTTAAAAAATCGGGAATAATCTAGAAAAAATCATCAAAATACCGAATATCAGGAGGTACCGTTATATGGGGCCTATATGAAGACGTGAACCTGCAGAGACAATTTTCTGTCTTAGGCTGTAGTATCTATTACGAACTTCAAATACCAAATTTGAAACTATTCCGGTGAATAATGTCGCTAAAATCATTAAAATACCGAATATCAGGAGGTGCCGGTATATAGGGGCTATACGAAAACGTGTACCTGCATAGACAATTTTCTGTCTTAGGCTGTACTATCCATTACGAACTTCAAGTACCAAATTTGAAACAATTCCGGTGAATAAATTCTCTAAAATCATCAATATACCGAATATCGGGAGGTACCGTTGAATGGGGGTTATACGAAAACGCGTACCTGCATAGACAATTTTCTGGCTTAGGCTGTACTATCCATTACGAATTTAAATACGAGATTTGAAACTATTCCGGTGAATAATGTCGTTAAAATCATCAAATACCAAATTTGAAAAAAATCCGGTGAATAATGTCGCTAAAATCATCAAAATACCTAATATCATTAGGTACCGTTGTATGGGGGCTATACAAAGACGTGGATCTGTACAAATATGCTGTCTTAGACTGTAGCATCCATTACGAAACTCCATATACCAAATTTGAAACTATTCCGGTGAATAATGTCGCTAAAATCAATAAATTACCGAATATCGGGAGGTGTCGGTATATAGTGACTATACGAAGACGTGGGTCTGCACAGACAATTTTCTATCTTAGGCTGTACTATCCATTACGAACTTCAAATACCAATTTTGAAATAATTCCGGTAAATGATGCCGCTAAAATCATCAATATACCGAATATCGGGAGGTACCGTTATATTGGGGCTATACGAAGATGTGTACGTGCATAGGTAACATTTGTCATAAGCCATTACAATATTCAAATGCGAAACTTAAAAAAAATCGGTAATAATGTAAATAAAATCATCAAAATACCGAATATCAGGAGGTATCGTTATATGGGGCCTATATGAAGACGTGGACCTCTACCCTTACGAACTTCATATACGAAATTTGAAACAATTTCTGTGAATAATGTCGCTAAAATCATCAAAATATCGAATATCGGCAGGTACCTTTATATGGGGGCTGTACGACGACATGGACCTGCATAGGTAACAGTTGTCGTAAGCCATTACAATATTCAAATGCGAAACCTTAAAAAAATCGTTAATAATGTAGATAAAATCATCATAATACCTGTGAATAATGTCGCCAAAATCATCAAAATACCGATTATCGGGAGATACCATTGTATGGGGCTCTACGCAGACTTTGTCTTGCACAGACATATTTCTGTCTCAGACTGTAGTATCCATTACGAACTTCAAATACCAATTTTGAAACAATTCCGGTGAATAATGTCGCTAAAATCATAAAAATACCGAATATCGGGAGGTACCGTTATAAGAAGACGTGGACCTGCACACACAATTTTCTGTCTTAGACTGTAATATCCATTACGAACTTCAAACGCCAAACATGAAACAATTAAAAATACCGAATAGCGGGAGGTACCGTTATATGGGGGCTATACGAAAACGTGTACATAGACAATTTTCTGTCTTAGGCTCTACTATCCGTTACGAATTCAAGTAACAAATTTGAAACAATTCCGGTGAATAATGTCGCTAAGATCATCAAAATACCGAATATCGGGAGGTACCGTTATATGGGGGCTATACGAAGGCGTGGATCTGCACAGACAATTTTCTGTCTTAGGATGTAGTATCCATTACGAACTTCAAGTAACATACTTGAATAATGTCGCTAAGATCATCAAAATACCGGCTATCGGGAGGTACCGTTATATGAGGGCTATACTACAGCATGGATCTGCATATGTAACATTTGTCATAAGCCGTAACAATATTGAAATGCGAACCTTAAAAAAAAAATCGGTAATAATGTACATGAAATCATCAAAATACCGAATATCAAGAGTTACCGTTATATGGGGGTGTACGAAAACGTGTACATGCATAGACAATTTTCAGTCTTAGGCTGTACTATCCATTACGAACTTCAAATACGATATTTGAAACAATTCCCGTGAATAATGTCGCAAAGATCATCAAAATAACGAATATCTCGAGGTACCGTTATATGGGGGCTATACGACGACATGGACCTGCATGGGTAACATTTGTCATAAGCCATTACAATATTCAAATGCGACGCTTAAAAAAATCGGGGATAATCTAGAAAAAATCATCAAAATACCGAATATCAGGAGGTACCGTTATATGGGGCCTATATGAAGACGTGAACCTGCAGAGACAATTTTCTGTCTTAGGCTGTAGTATCTATTACGAACTTCAAATACCAAATTTGAAACTATTCCGGTGAATTATGTCGCTAAAATCATTAAAATACCGAATATCAGGAGGTGCCGGTATATAGGGGCTATACGAAAACGTGTACCTGCATAGACAATTTTCTGTCTTAGGCTGTACCATCCGTTTCGAACTTCAAGTAACAAATTTGAAACAATTCCGGTGAATAATGTCGCTAAGATCATCACAATGCCGAATATCGGGAGGAACCGTTATATAGGGGCTATACGAAGACGTGGAACTGCACAGACAATTTCCTGTCTTAGGATGTACTATCCATTGCGAACTTCAAATACCAAATTTGAAACTATTCCGGTGAATAATGTCGCTAAAATCATCAAAATACCGAATATCGGGTGGTACCGTGCGGGATGGACCTTCATATAGAATCTTCTGTCTTAGGCTGTACAATCCATTACGAACTTCAAATACCAATTTTGAAACAATTCCGGTAAATGATGTCGCCAAAATCATCAATATACCGAATACCGGACGTGGACCTGCACAGACAATTTTCTGTCTTAGGCTGTACTATCCATTACGAACTTCAAATACCAAATTTGAAACAATTCCGGTGAATAATATCGCTAAAATCATCAAAATACCGAATATCGGGTGGTACCGTGCGGGATGGACCTTAATAGACAATCTTCTGTCTTAGGCTGTACAATCCATTACGAACTTCAAATACCAAATTTGAAACAATTCCGGTAAATGATGTCGCTAAAATCATCAATATACCGAATATCGGGAGGAACAGTTATATGGGAGCTATACGAAGATGTGTACGTGCATAGGTAACATTTGTCATAAGCCATTACAATATTCAAATGCGAAACTTAAAACAATGGTAATAATGTAGATAAAATCATCAAAATACCGAATATCAGGAGGTACCGTTGTATGGGGCCTATATGAAGACGTGGACCTGCAAAGACAATTTTCTGTCTTAGGCTGTACTATCCATTGGGAACTTCAAATACCAAATTTGAAATTATTCAGGTGAATAATGTCGCTAAAATCATTAAAATACCGAATATAGGTATTTGCCGGTATATAGGGCTATACGAAAACGTGGACCTGCATAGACAATTTTCTGTCTTAGGCTATACTATCCATTACGAACTTCAAATTCCAAATTTGAAATAATTCCGGTGAATAATGTCGCTAAAATCATCCAGATACCGAATATCGGGAGGTACCGTTATATGGGGGCTATACTTCGACATGGACATTTGTCATAAGCCGTAACAATATTTAAATGCGAACCTTAAAAAAAAATCGGTAATAATGTACATGAAATCATCAAAATACCGAATATCAAGAGTTACCGTTATATGGGGGTGTACGAAAACGTGTACATGCATAGACAATTTTCAGTCTTAGGCCGTACTATCCATTACGAACTTCAAATACGATATTTGAAACAATTCCCGTGAATAATGTCGCAAAGATCATCAAAATAACGAATATCTCGAGGTACCGTTATATGGGGGCTATACGACGACATGGACCTGCATAGGTAACATTTGTCATAAGCCATTACAATATTCAAATGCGACGCTTAAAAAAATCGGGAATAATCTAAAAAAAATCATCAAAATACCGAATATCAGGAGGTACCGTTATATGGGGCCTATATGAAGACGTGAACCTGCAGAGACAATTTTCTGTCTTAGGCTGTAGTATCTATTACGAACTTCAAATACCAAATTTGAAACTATTCCGGTGAATAATGTCGCTAAAATCATTAAAATACCGAATATCAGGAGGTGCCGGTATATAGGGGCTATACGAAAACGTGTACCTGCATAGACAATTTTCTGTCTTAGGCTGTACCATCCGTTTCGAACTTCAAGTAACATATTTGAAACAATTCCGGTGAATAATGTCGCTAAGATCATCACAATGCCGAATATCGGGAGGAACCGTTATATAGGGGCTATACGAAGACGTGGAACTGCACAGACAATTTCCTGTCTTAGGCTGTACTATCCACTGCGAACTTCAAATACCAAATTTGAAACTATTCCGGTGAATAATGTCGCTAAAATCATCAAAATACCGAATATCGGGTGGTACCGTGCGGGATGGACCTTCATATAGAATCTTCTGTCTTAGGCTGTACAATCCATTACGAACTTCAAATACCAATTTTGAAACAATTCCGGTAAATGATGTCGCCAAAATCATCAATATACCGAATATCGGACGTGGACCTGCACAGACAATTTTCTGTCTTAGGCTGTACTATCCATTACGAACTTCAAATACGATATTTGAACCAATTCCGGTGAATAATGTCGCTAATATAATCAAAATAAAGAATATGTCGAAGTACCGTTATATGGGGGCTATACGAAGACGTGGATCTGCACAGACAATTTTCTGTCTTAGGCTGTAGTATCCACTACGAACTTCAAGTAACAAATTTCAAACAATTCCGGTGAATAATGTCGCTAAGATCATTACAATGCCGAATATCGGGAGGAACCGTTATATAGGGGCTCTACGAAGACGTGGAACTGCACAGACAATTTCCTGTCTTAGGCTTAGACTATCCACTACGAACTTCAAATAACAAATTTGAAACAATTCCGATGAATAATGTCGCTAAAATCATCAAAATACCGAATATCGGGTGGTACCGTTATGTGGGGCTATACGAAGACGTGGAGCTGCACAGACAATTTTCTTTCTTAGGCTGTACAATCCATTACGAACTTCAAACACTAATTTTGAAACAATTCCGGTAAATGATGTCGCTAAAATCATCAATATACCGAATATCTGGAGGTACCGTTGTATGGGGGCTATACGAAGATGTGTACGTGCATAGGTAACATTTGTCATAAGCCATTACAATATTCAAATGCGACACTTAAAAAAATCAGCAATAATGTAGATAAAATAATCAAAATACCGAATATCAGGAGGTACCGTTGTATGGGGCCTATATGAAGACTTGAACCTGCAAGGACAATTTTCTGTCTTAGGCTATACTATCCATTGCGAACTTCAAATAAAAAATTTTGAAACTATTCCGGTGAATAATGTCGCTAAAATCATCAAAATACCGAATATCGGGTTGTACCGTGCGGGATGGACCTTCATAGAGAATCTTCTGTCTTAGGCTGTACAATCCATTACGAACTTCAAATACCAATTTTGAAACAACTCCGGTAAATGATGTCGCCAAAATCATCAAAATACCGAATATCGGACGTGGACCTGCACAGACAATTTTCTGTCTTAGGCTATACTATCCATTGCGAACTTGAAATACCAAATTTGAAACAATTCCAGTGAATAATGTCGCTAAAATCATCAAAATACCGAATATCAGGTGGTACCGTGCGGGATGGACCTTCATAGACAATCTTCTGTCTTAGGCTGTACAATCCATTACGAACTTCAAATACCAATTTTGAAACAATTCCGGTAAATGATGTCGCTAAAATCATCAATATACCGAATATCTGGAGGTACCGTTGTATGGGGGCTATACGAAGATGTGTACGTGCATAGGTAACATTTGTCATAAGCCATTACAATATTCAAATGCGAAACTTAAAAAAATGGTAATAATGTAGATAAAATCATCAAAGTACCGAATATCAGGAAGTACCGTTGTATGGGGCCTATATGAAGACGTGGACCTGCACAGACAATTTTCTGTGTTAGGCTGTACTATCCATTGCGAACTTCAAATACCAAATTTGAAACTATTCCGGTGATTAATGTCGCTAAAATCATTAAAATACCGAATGTGGGGAGGTGCCGGTATATATATATATATACGAAAACGTGTACCTGCATAGACAATTTTCAGTCTTAGGCTATACTATCCATTACGAACTTCAAATTCCAAATTTGAAATAATAGACATAGACCTGCATAGACAATTTTCTGTCTTAGGCTATACTATCCATTACGAACTTCAAATTCCAAATTTGAAATAATTCCGGTGAATAATGTCGCTAAAATCATCCAGATACCGAATATCGGGAGGTACCGTTATATGGGGGCTATACTTCGACATGGACATTTGTCATAAGCCGTAACAATATTTAAATGCGAACCTTAAAAAAAATCGGTAATAATGTACATGAAATCATCAAAATACCGAATATCAAGAGTTACCGTTATATGGGGGTGTACGAAAACGTGTACATGCATAGACAATTTTCAGTCTTAGGCCGTACTATCCATTACGAACTTCAAATACGATATTTGAAACAATTCCCGTGAATAATGTCGCAAAGATCATCAAAATAACGAATATCTCGAGGTACCGTTATATGGGGGCTATACGACGACATGGACCTGCATAGGTAACATTTGTCATAAGCCATTACAATATTCAAATGCGACGCTTAAAAAAATCGGGAATAATCTAGAAAAAATCATCAAAATACCGAATATCAGGAGGTACCGTTATATGGGGCCTATATGAAGACGTGAACCTGCAGAGACAATTTTCTGTCTTAGGCTGTAGTATCTATTACGAACTTCAAATACCAAATTTGAAACTATTCCGGTGAATAATGTCGCTAAAATCATTAAAATACCGAATATCAGGAGGTGCCGGTATATAGGGGCTATACGAAAACGTGTACCTGCATAGACAATTTTCTGTCTTAGGCTGTACCATCCGTTTCGAACTTCAAGTAACATATTTGAAACAATTCCGGTGAATAATGTCGCTAAGATCATCACAATGCCGAATATCGGGAGGAACCGTTATATAGGGGCTATACGAAGACGTGGAACTGCACAGACAATTTCCTGTCTTAGGCTGTACTATCCATTGCGAACTTCAAATACCAAATTTGAAACTATTCCGGTGAATAATGTCGCTAAAATCATTAAAATACCGAATATCAGGAGCTGCCGGTATATAGGGGCTATACGAAAACGTGTACCTGCATAGACAATTTTCTGTCTTAGGCTGTACCATCCGTTTCGAACTTCAAGTAACATATTTGAAACAATTCCGGTGAATAATGTCGCTAAAATCATCAAAATACCGAATATCGGGTGGTACCGTGCGGGATGGACCTTCATATAGAATCTTCTGTCTTAGGCTGTACAATCCATTACGAACTTCAAATACCAATTTTGAAACAATTCCGGTAAATGATGTCGCCAAAATCATCAATATACCGAATATCGGACGTGGACCTGCACAGACAATTTTCTGTCTTAGGCTGTACTATCCATTACGAACTTCAAATACGATATTTGAACCAATTCCGGTGAATAATGTCGCTAATATAATCAAAATAAAGAATATGTCGAAGTACCGTTATATGGGGGCTATACGAAGACGTGGATCTGCACAGACAATTTTCTGTCTTAGGCTGTAGTATCCACTACGAACTTCAAGTAACAAATTTCAAACAATTCCGGTGAATAATGTCGCTAAGATCATTACAATGCCGAATATCGGGAGGAACCGTTATATAGGGGCTATACGAAGACGTGGAACTGCACAGACAATTTCCTGTCTTAGGCTGAGACTATCCACTACGAACTTCAAATAACAAATTTGAAACAATTCCGGTGAATAATGTCGCTAAAATCATCAAAATACCGAATATCGGGTGGTACCGTTATGTGGGGCTATACGAAGACGTGGAGCTGCACAGACAATTTTCTTTCTTAGGCTGTACAATCCATTACGAACTTCAAACACTAATTTTGAAACAATTCCGGTAAATGATGTCGCTAAAATCATCAATATACCGAATATCTGGAGGTACCGTTGTATGGGGGCTATACGAAGATGAGTACGTGCATAGGAAACATTTGTCATAAGCCATTACAATATTCAAATGCGAAACTTAAAAAAATCGGTAATAATGTAGATAAAATAATCAAAATACCGAATATCAGGAGGTACCGTTGTATGGGGCCTATATGAAGACGTGAACCTGCAAGGACAATTTTCTGTCTTAGGCTGTACTATCCATTGCGAACTTCAAATAAAAAAATTTGAAACTATTCCGGTGAATAATGTCGCTAAAATCATCAAAATACCGAATATCGGGTTGTACCGTGCGGGATGGACCTTCATAGAGAATCTTCTGTCTTAGGCTGTACAATCCATTACGAACTTCAAATACCAATTTTGAAACAATTCCGGTAAATGATGTCGCCAAAATCATCAAAATACCGAATATCGGACGTGGACCTGCACAGACAATTTTCTGTCTTAGGCTATACTATCCATTACGAACTTGAAATACCAAATTTGAACAATTCCAGTGAATAATGTCGCTAAAATCATCAAAATACCGAATATCAGGTGGTACCGTGCGGGATGGACCTTCATAGACAATCTTCTGTCTTAGGCTGTACAATCCATTACGAACTTTAAATACCAATTTTGAAACAATTCCGGTAAATGATGTCGCTAAAATCATCAATATACCGAATATCTGGAGGTACCGTTGTTTGGGGGCTATACGAAGATGTGTACGTGCATAGGTAACATTTGTCATAAGCCATTACAATATTCAAATGCGAAACTTAAAAAAATGGTAATAATGTAGATAAAATCATCAAAGTACCGAATATCAGGAAGTACCGTTGTATGGGGCCTATATGAAGACGTGGACCTGCACAGACAATTTTCTGTCTTAGGCTGTACTATCCATTGCGAACTTCAAATACCAAATTTGAAACTATTCCGGTGATTATTGTCGCTAAAATCATTAAAATACCGAATGTGGGGAGGTGCCGGTATATATATATATATACGAAAACGTGTACCTGCATAGACAATTTTCAGTCTTAGGCTATACTATCCATTACGAACTTCAAATTCCAAATTTGAAATAATTTCGGTGAATAATGCCGCTAAAATCATAAAATACCGAATATCGGGAGGTACCGTTATATGGGGGCTATACACAATTTTCTATCTTAGACTGTAGTATCCATTACAAACTTCAAATACCAAATTTTAAACAATTCCGGTGAATAATGTCGCTAAAATCATCATCATCATCAAAATCAATGCCGAATATCGGGAGGTACCGTTATATGGGGGCTATACACAATTTTCTGTCTTAGACTGTAGTATCCATTACGAACTTCAGATACCAAATTTGAAACAATTCCTGTGAATAATGTCGCTAAGATCATCAAAATATCGAATATCGGGAGGTACCGTTATATGGGGGCTATACACAATTTTCTGTTTTAGACTGTAGTATCCATTACGAACTTCAAATATGAAATTTGAAACAATTCCGGTGAATATTGTCGCCAAAATCATCAAAATACCGAATATCGGAAGTGGACCTGCACAGACAATTTTCTGTCTTAGGCTGTACTACGAACATTACGAACTTCAAATTCAAAATTTGAAACAATTCCGGTGCATAATGTCGCTAAAATCATCAAAATACGGAATATCGGGGAGTACCGTTGTATGGGGGCATTACGAAGACGTGGATCTGCAAAGATATTTTTCTGTCTTAGACTGTAGCATTTTTTTCTGTCTTAGGCTGTAGCATCCATTACGAACTTCAAATACCAAATTTGAAATAATTCCGGTGAATAATGTCGCTAAAATCATCATCATCATCAAAATCAATACCGAATATCGGGAGGTACCGTTATATGGGGGCTATACACAAATTTCTGTCTTAGACTGTAGTATCCATTACGAACTTCAAATACCAAATTTGAAATAATTCCGGTGAATAATGTCGCTAAAATCATCATCAAAATCAATACCGGATATCGGGAGGTACCGTTATATGGGGGCTATACACAATTTTCTGTCTTAGACTGTAGTATCCATTACGAACTTCAAATATGAAATTTGAAAAAATTCCGGTGAATAATGTCGCCAAATCATCAAAATACCGAATATCGGGAGGTACCATTATATGGGGGCTATACGAAGACGTGGATCTGCACAGACAATTTTCTGTCTTAGGCTGTAGTATCCATTACGAACTTCAAATAGCTGTACTATCCATTACAAACATCAAATATCAAATTTGAAACAATTCCGGTGAATAATGTCGCCAAATCATCAAAATACCGAATATCGGGAGGTACCATTATATGGGGGCTATACGAAGACGTGGATCTGCACAGACAATTTTCTGTCTTAGGCTGTAGTATCCATTACGAACTTCAAATAGCTGTACTATCCATTACGAACTTCAAATACCAAATTTGAACCGATTCCGGTGAATAATGTCGCTAAAATCATCAAAATAAAGAATATGTCGAAGTACCGTTATATGGGGCTACACGAAGACGTGGATCTGCACAGACAATTTTCTGTCTTAGGCTGTAGTATCCATTACGAACTTCAAGTAACAAATTTGAAACAATTTCGGTGAATAATGTCGCTAAGATCATCAAAATACCGGCTATCGGGAGGAAGCGTTACTTGTAGGCTATACGACGACATGGACCTGCATAGGTAACGTTTGTCATAAGCCATTACAATATTCAAATGCGAAACTTAAAAAAATCGGTAATAATGTAGATAAAATAATCAAAATACCGAATATCCGGATGTACCGTTGTATGGGGCCTATATGAGGACGTGGACCTACACAGGCAATTTTCTGTCTTAGGCTGTTCTATCCATTACGAACTTCAAGTACTAAATTTGAAACAATTCCGGTGAATAAATTCACTAAAATCATCAATATACCGAATATCTGGAGGTACCGTTGTATGGGGGCTATATGAAGATGTGTACGTGCATAGGTAACATTTGTCATAAGTCATTACAATATTCAAATGCGAAACTTAAAAAATTGGTAATAATGTAGATAAAATCATCAAAGTACCGAATATCAGGAAGTACCGTTGTATGGGGCCTATATGAAGACGTGGACCTGCACAGACAATTTTCAGTCTTAGGCTATACTATCCATTACGAACTTCAAATTACAAATTTGAAATAATTCCGGTGAATAATGTCGCTAAAATCATAAAATACCGAATATCGGGAGGTACCGTTATATGGGGGCTATACACAATTTTCTATCTTAGACTGTAGTATCCATTACAAACTTCAAATACCAAATTTTAAACAATTCCTGTGAATAATGTCGCCAAAATCATCAAAATACCGAATATCGGACGTGAACCTGCACAGACAATTTTCTGTCTTAGGCTGTAGTATCCATTACGAACTTCAAATAGCTGTACTATCCATTACGAACTTCAAACACCAAATTTGAAACAATTCCGGTGAATAATGTCGCCAAATCATCAAAATACAGAATATCGGGAGGTACCATTATATGGGGGCTATACGAAGACGTGGATCTGCACAGACAATTTTCTGTCTTAGGCTGTAGTATCCATTACGAACTTCAAATAGCTGTACTATCCATTACGAACTTCAAATACCAAATTTGAACCGATTCCGGTGAATAATGTCGCTAATATCATCAAAATAAAGAATATGTCGAAGTACCGTTATATGGGGGCTATACGAAGACGCGGATCTGCACAGACAATTTTCTGTCTTAGGCTGTAGTATCCATTACGAACTTCAAGTAACAAATTTGAAACAATTTCGGTGAATAATGTCGCTAAGATCATCAAAATACCGGCTATCGGGAGGAAGCGTTATATGTAGGCTATACGACGACATGGACCTGCATAGGTAACATTTGTCATAAGCCATTACAATATTCAAATGCGAAACTTTAAAAAAATCGGTAATAATGTAGATAAAATAATCAAAATACCGAACATCAGGATGTACCGTTGTATGGGGCCTATATGAGGACGTGGACCTACACAGGCAATTTTCTGTCTTAGGCTGTACTATCCATTACGAACTTCAAGTACCAAATTTGAAACAATTCCGGTGAATAAATTCACTAAAATCATCAAAATACCGAATATCGGGAGGTACCGTTGAATGGGGGTTATACGAAAACGCGTACCTGCATAGACAATTTTCTGGCTTAGGCTGTACAATCCATTACGAATTTGAATACGAGATTTGAAACTATTCCGGTGAATAATGTCGTTAAAATCATCAAATACCAAATTTGAAGAAAATCCGGTGAATAATGTCGCTAAAATCATCAAAATACCTAGTATCATTAGGTACCGTTGTATGGGGGCTATACAAAGACGTGGGTCTGTACAAATATGCTGTCTTAAACTGTAGCATCCATTACGAAACTCCATATACCAAATTTGAAACTATTCCGGTGAATAATGTCGCTAAAATCATTAAAATACCGAATATGGGGAGGTGCCGGTATATAGGGCTATACGAAAACGTGTACCTGCATAGACAATTTTCTGTCTTAGGCTATACTATCCATTACGAACTTAAAATTCCAAATTTGAAATAATTCCAGTGAATAATGTCGCTAAAATCATAAAATACCGAATATCGGGAGGTACCGTTATATGGGGGCTATACACAATTTTCTATCTTAGACTGTAGTATCCATTACAAACTTCAAATACCAAATTTTAAACAATTCCTGTGAATAATGTCGCCAAAATCATCAAAATACCGAATATCGGACGTGGACCTGGGCAGACAGTTTTCTGTCTTAGGCTGTTGCATCCATTACGAACTTCAAATACCAAATTTTAAATAATTCCGGTGAATAATGTCGCTAAAATCATCATCATCATCAAAATCAATACCGAATATCGGGAGGTACCGTTATATGGGGGCTATACACAATTTTCTGTCTTAGACTGTAGTACCCATTACGAACTTCAGATACCAAATTTGAAACAATTCCGGTGAATAATGTCGCAAAATCATCAAAATACCGAATATCGGGAGGTACCGTTATAGGGGGGCTATACACAATTTTCTGTTTTAGACTGTAGTATCCATTACGAACTTCAAATATGAAATTTGAAACAATTCCGGTGAATAATGTCGCCAAAATCATCAAAATACCGAATATCGGAAGTGGACCTGCACAGACAATTTTCTGTCTTAGGCTGTACTACGAACATTACGAACTTCAAATACAAAATTTGAAACAATTCCGGTGCATAATGTAGCTAAAATCATCAAAATACCGAATATCGGGGAGTACCGTTGTATGGGGGCATTACGAAGACGTGGATCTGCAAAGATATTTTTCTGTCTTAGACTGTAGCATCCATTACGAACTTCAAATACCAAATTTGAAATAATTCCGGTGAATAATGTCGCTAAAATCATCATCATCATCAAAATCAATACCGAATATCGGGTGGTGCCGTTATATGGGGGCTATACACAATTTTCTGTCTTAGACTGTAGTATCCATTACGAACTTCAGATACCAAATTTGAAACAATTCCGGTGAATAATGTCGCTAAAATCATAAAATACCGAATATCGGGAGGTACCGTTATATGGGGGCTATACGAAGACGTGGACCTGCAAAGACATTTTTCTGTCTTAGACTGTAGTATCCATTACGAACTTCAAATATCAAATTTGAAATAATTCCGGTGAATAATGTCGCTAAAATCATCCAAATACCGAATATCGGGAGGTACCGTTATGTGGGGGCTATAGACAATTTTCTGTCTTAGACTGTAGTATCCATTACGAACTTCAAATACCAAATTTGAAACAATTCCGGTGAATAATGTCACTAAATCATCAAAATACCGAATATCGGGAAGTACCGTTATATGGGGGCTATACGAAGACGTGGATCTGCACAGACAATTTTCTGTCTTAGGCTGTAGCATCCATTACGAACTTCAGATACCAAATTTGAAACAATTCCGGTGAATAATGTCGCCAAATCATCAAAATACTGAATATCGGGAGGTACCGTTATATGGGGGCTATACGACGACATGGACATGAATAAGTAACATTTGTCATAAGCCGTTAAAATATTCAAATGCGAAACGTAAAAAAATCAGTAATAATGTAGATAAAATCATCAAAATACCGAATATCAGGAGGTACTGTTGTATGGAGCCTATATGAAGACGTGGACCTCCACAGACAATATTCTGTCTCAGGCTGTAGCATCCATTACGAACGTCAGATACCAAATTTGAAACAATTCCGGTGAATAATGTCGCTAAAATCATAAAATACCGAATATCGGAGGTACTGTTATATGGGGGCTATACGAAGACGTGAACCTGCAAAGACATTTTTCTGTCTTAGACTGTAGCATCCATTACGAACTTCAAATACCAAATTTGAAATAATTCCGGTGAATAATGTCGCTAAAATCATCATCATCATCAAAATCAATACCGAATATCGGGAGGTACCGTTATATGGGGGCTATACACAATTTTAAGTCTTAGACTGTAGTATCCATTACGAACTTCAGATACCAAATTTGAAACAATTCCGGTGAATAATATCGCCAAATCATCAAAATACCGAATATCGGGAGGCGCCGTTATATGGGGGTTATACGAAGACGTGGATTTGCACAGACAATTTTCTGTCTTAGGCTGTATTATCCATTACAAACTTCAAATACCAAATGTGAAACAATTCCGGTGAATAATGTCGCTAAAATCATAAAATACCGAATATCGGGAGGTACCGTTATATGGGGGCTATACGAAGACGTGGACCTGCACAGACATTTTTCTGTCTTAGACTGTAGCATCCATTACGAACTTTAAATACCGAATATTGGGAGGTACCGTTGTATGGGGGCTATACGAAGACTTTGATCTGCACAGACAATTTTCTGTCTTAGGCTGTATTATCCATTACGAACTTCAAATACCAAATGTGAAACAATTCCGGTGAATAATGTCGCTAAAATCATAAAATACCGAATATCGGGAGGTACCGTTATATGGGGGCTATACGAAGACGTGGACCTGCAAAGACATTTTTCTGTCTTAGACTGTAGCATCCATTACGAACTTCAAATACCAAATTTGAAATAATTCCGGTGAATAATGTCGCTAAAATCATCATCATCATCAAAATCAATACCGAATATCGGGAGGTACCGTTATATGGGGGCTATACACAATTTTATGTCTTAGACTGTAGTATCCATTACGAACTTCAGATACCAAATTTGAAACAATTCCGGTGAATAATGTCGCCAAATCATCAAAATACCGAATATCGGGAGGTACCGTTATGTGGGGGCTATACGAAGACGTGGATCTGCACAGACAATTTTCTGTCTTAGGCTGTAGTATCCATTACGAACTTCAAATAGCTATCCATTACGAACTTCAAATACCAAATTTGAAACAATTCCGGTGAATAATGTCGCTAAAATCATAAAATACTGAATATCGGGAGGTACAGTTATATGGGGGCTATACGAAGACGTGGACCTGCAAAGACATTTTTCTGTCTTAGACTGTAGTATCCATTACGAACTTCAAATACCAAATTTGAAATAATTCCGGTGAATAATATCGCTAAAATCATCCAAATACCGAATATCGGGAGGTACCGTTATGTGGGGGCTATAGACAATTTTCTGTCTTAGACTGTAGTATCCATTACGAACTTCAAATACCAAATTTGAAACAATTCCGGTGAATAATGTCACCAAATCATCAAAATATCGAATATCGGGAGGTACCGTTATATGGGGGCTATACGAAGACGTGGATCTGCACAGACAATTTTCTGTCTTAGGCTGTAGTATCCATTACGAACTTCAAATAGCTGTACTATCCATTACGAACTTCAGCTGAACGAACTAGGAGCTGATTTATATCCTAGAATCCTTTTACAGGGAATTCAATCGAACATCTTAGGTTCTTTAATGGCACAGAGAACTGTTTTCGGCTGGATCATTACTGGTCCCATTCCCATTTCTACCATTACAGTTTTAACAACCACGATCAACAAGACTCTTCTTCGATTTTGGGAATTGAAAGAACCTCCAAAACGCGCTATTTTGTCTCCTTCGGAATAATTCTGTGAGGAAAATTAAAAACAAAACAACTCGACGGGACTCAGAAGGCACATATATTGTCACACTTCCCATCATTCCTGAATTCGCAGGCCAACTTGGTCATTCTAGGACCAATTGCTTACGACAATTCTTTCGAAATGAGGCTTCACTCCTAAGAAACCCGCAAATTGAAACTATTTACGATGGGGTGGTCCGGAAATATTTAGGATTAAACCACATGAGACTGGTTTCGACATCGTCAGCCAACTCTACAGTTTGTTATCTTTCTCACAATCCGGTTATTAATCCGGATAAACAAACAAAAAAAATTGCGAGTGGTTTTCAATGCCTCGAACAAGACCTCCAATGGGAAAAGTCTTAACGATATTCTCTATGTCGGCCCATCTCTTCCGTTGGCCCTAGTCCTTCTTATTCCAACTTTTCCAATTTGTATTCAATTGCGACATAACGCAAATGTACAGGCATATTCTGCTCATACTCCTCTCCAACAAATTTTATTTCGGGATTCTCCCAACAAACCGGTTCAAGACTTTGAATTTCAAACGGTAACCTTCGAAGTAAACTGTGCTCCTTATCTTACGATTCGGACTTTACTTCAATTGGCCGATGACACAGATAATAAATTTCTGCTAGCGGCGCATATCCTTCGGAAGTGCATGTACGTAGATGACGTCTTTTCCGGTTATCACGATTTGGAGACAGCGCAAAAATCCAGAGGTCAACTCAATGGTGGTCTTTCTTCCGCGATGTTTGAACTTCGTATGTAGACAGTCAATAATCGAGAAATTTTAGATTGTCTTCTCTTAGATCACTTATATGATGCTAAGCTTTTCACTTTCGTGGAAGCTAGTAGTTCAAAACCGCTGGGCATTCGCTGGAATGCACAGTTGGGCCATTTCTATTTCAGTTTAAACCCGCTCGAACACCGGTCCAAATATACTAAACGGGAAGTTTTGTCAACCATCGCTAATCTCTCCGTATTTGGCTAGACAAAATTGGGTGGGACGATTTGCTTCCGTCTTCCACAGAACGTGAATGGGAAAAAATTGTGCTTTCCTATCAGGGTGTTGATTCCATGCCCATTCCTCGTTGGGTCCAATATTCACCTCTTTGTAATGTCGAACTTCATGTCTTTTCTGATGCCTCGGAAAAGGCATACGCGGAGGAAGCGTACATTCGTGTCGTTGCTTCAACTTGGAAAATTTTCACAAAAGTACCTCCTCAGGGTATTCTAAGTGAAATTGACATATCTTTTAAAAATATCTTTTGTTGGGCCGATTCTACGATCGTCCTTTCTTGGTTTCAAAAAACTCCATCTAAATGGTCTACTTTAGTTGCCAATGGGGCATGTCGCAATCAAGAGAATGGTTTCATGTTCGATCTGAGGAAAATCCTGCTGACTTAGGCAGCAGGGGACTATCTCCTACGAAGTTGGCCTCTTCTCAAATTTGGTGGAAGGGTCCTCATTGGCTTCCGCTCCTTACAATGCAGAGATCCAAGTAGCAAAATTACGTCTTGCTGCGCTTGCTCAAAAGGTATACTATTCAGAGGTATATTAACCACTTAATACGACCACTAAATCCTAAAAGTGCTTTTTTATCTCTAAATCCATTTCTGGATAAAGAAGGGGTAATGAGATTGAATGGACGCCTATCGCAGTCTCCGACTCTCTTCTTTTCTGAGCGGCATCCTATTCTCTTACCTTATCATAGTAAATTCGCAAGACTGTTGTTGGAACAAATGCATATAAATTCACTCCATGGAGGAAACCAATTAATGCTCCGTATGCTTCGCATGGAGTACTGGATTCCTCGCGCTACTTCACTGATTAGGTTAGCCATAATGCATTGCAAATTGTGCGTTTAAACAAAGAACGTACTTGTACTCAAATTATGGCATCTCTGCCTCCAGAAAGAACGGTTTTGATTAGGCCTTTCACCTCTACAGGTATTGATTTCGCTGGCCCATTCGACATTAAATCCTTACAGGTAGATGTTTTAAAATTACAAAGGGGTATGTCTGTGGCTTCGTGCGCTTTTCAACGAAAGCAATACATTTAGAGCTAGCCCCGGATTTATCTACCAGCACCTTCCTGGCTGCATTTAATAGATTTATATCTCGTCGTGGATGTCCAAAGACTATCTTCTCGGACAATGGCACTAACTTCGTTGGTGCATCTCGAGAGATAGAACGGGAATTTAAGCAAGCATTTAATGAAATCTGTGATAAACTCTGATGAAAGTTTTCTTATCGAGAGCTTTCATGGAGATTTAACCCAGCTGGCGCTCCACATACGGTTTGACTTTGGGAAGCTGCGCTTATGGGTGATATTTCTGCTGGTTTTCTTGTTAACAACATAAATTTCAATGTTCCTCAACGTACTACCCGCCACTATGCACCACTAGCAATTCAATTCTCCAGGATGAGCTATGCAAATGCTGATCCTTTAACAAGAATTTCAAAAGATTTTAACGCGTTTTATAATTTTATCGATTTTACAATGGATATTAATACTATAAAAAGTAAAATAATAATGTTTTTAAATTCTTAATTTTAATTATACAATTATTAGTTAAGTACATATATTATCTATAAGAAATTATCCATAGACTAATAGATTAAATAAATAAATAAATAAATAAAATAAAAGCGTTAACATTCATTTTAGAAAAATGGATAAAAAAATATACGTTTGAAGAATTTGCTACATTTGTCACAAGAATTGAGGCGTTCTTAAATTCTCGTCCGCTCTGTCCCATGACTGATAGTCTTGACTCTACGGTAGCCCTTACACCTGGGCATTTCCTAATAGGATCTCCGGTCCACGCTCCTACGGAGCCCATAATAAATGAATCTCCATTAGATATCGTTAACCGGTATAGAAAATTAAAAGCGCTCTCACAACAATTCTGCCTTCGGTGTAAAGAATATTTAAAAAGCCTCCACAATCGTTACAAGTGGAAATTTCTGCTACGCGATATTCAACCGGACGATTTAGTTGTCCTCCGACAGGAACATTAACCGCGTTGTCCAAGTCTATCCGAGAATTTACGGTCACGTTCGCGTCGCTGATATAAAAACGGAAAACGGTATCGTAAGACGACCTGTAGTTAAGCAGGTCATTTTGACCGACGAAGATTAAAATGTTCACCTCTCTACCATGCCATCTCCACTTTTATCACAGATGGAAAATTTAAGGAGTTATGAGCATTTTAAAATACCCTATTTTTCCTCTTTAAATATCTGCGATTAAGATGATGCTAAAAACCCCGAAATGTCAATATTTAAGGAGTTATGAGCATTTTAAAATACCCTATTTTTCCTCTTTAAATATCTGCGATTAAAATGATGCTAAAAACCTCGAAATGTCAATATTTAAGGAGTTATGAGCATTTTAAAATAGGCTATTATTCCTCTTTAAATATCTGCGATTAAAATGATGCTAAAAACTCCGAAATGTCAATATTTAAGGAGTTATGAGCATTTTAAAATACCCTATTTTTCCTCTTTAAATATCTGCGATTAAAATGATGCTAAAAACCCCGAAATTTCAATATTTAAGGAGTTATGAGCATTTTAAAATACCCTATTTTTCCTCTTTAAATATCTGCAATCAAAATGATGCTAAAAACCCCGAAATGTCAATATTTAAGGAGTTATGAGCATTTTAAAATACCCTATTTTTCCTCTTTAAATATCTGCGATTAAAATGATGCTAAAAACCCCGAAATTTCAATATTTAAGGAGTTATGAGCATTTTAAAATAGGCTATATTTCCTCTTTAAATATCTGCGATTAAAATGATGCTAAAAACCCCGAAATGTTAATATTTAAGGAGTTATGAGCATTTTAAAATACCCTATTTTTCCTCTTTAAATATCTGCGATTATTAAAAACCCCGAAATGTCAATATTTAAGGAGTCATGAGCATTTTAAAATACCCTACTTTTCCTCTTTAAATATCCGCAATCAAAATGATGCTAAAAACCCCGAAATGTCAATATTTAAGGAGTTATGAGCATTTTAAAATACCCTATTTTTCCTCTTTAAATATCTGCCATTAAAATGATGCTAAAAATTCCGAAATGTCAATATTTATTATATTTTTCCTCTTTAAATATCTGCGATTAAAATGATGCTAAAAACCCCGAAATCCATTCGACAACAGGGACCCAAATGTGTTTTATGCACACAGAGGCACGTCCTTCGGGAATGTCTTCAGTTTCTCAAATTGACCTGCGAAAAAAAGGATACGATTTGTGGTACAGGAGAATTTCTGCACAATTGTTTAGGCAGGTCACTTACCCTTCGAAAATGTGTGAGTCCACATCGTTGTCAGAAGTGTAAAGGCGACCACCACACACTTCTTGTCCTCGGAAAAAAGCACCATATCCAAGGGAAGAAGATTCCACGTCTTGTACATCCACCTCGTCGCATATACCCACTTTGAAAAAGTATGTTCCAAACGTGTTCTCTAAACCAAGTTTATCCGCACCTCATTGTCCGGTATTGTTCAAGCCTTCGAGCTTTGTTCCATAAGTCCGCTCACGTTTACCCGAAGGAAATAAAGTCACAGACTTATTCGAGTCCCGGGTTCCCCTGGGCTCATTTAACCATTTTTGAATGAGTGATATCGGGTCCTTGTCCACATATATATTGCAAGGGCGGCGGGAATGTTTAACGCCAATTTAATTAAACATACAGCCCTTTGCTCTTTTTCTTTTCTTCTTTTTTTTTTCTTCAATTTGTCAAATACCACTTTATTCAACTTTGAACTTTCGTTCAAAGTTAATGATTACTAATAGTTACAAGCAAAGATGATCAATTAGCGCCTCTCTTCTGACATCTAGGCTTACTCTTTTTATTCTTTACTTATTTCACGGACCTTCGTCCAATAAACATCTCTGCAACACCAATTGTCAAACAAGGAAAAAAATAGTTTTTCGGCCAATTTAAAAACATTAATAAAACCGCCATTTTTTTAAATTTAATTCTCCTGTGTTTCATTTCTTCTCTTTTTTTTATTTACATTGTTCCGTAACAAATTTAAACAATTATTATTGGAGGTGTTACAAACGGAATACCAAAATTTATTTTAACATTTGTATAGTTTCAAAGCTATTTTCATTTCCACGGGACTTTTCCTCCCTTCGTTACATTCTGTCTACTACCCTTTCTCTCATTGGTTCTCGGCCAGAAAGCATCAAGCCCTACATCCTGAGAAAGGTGAATTATATTATTCAACTAACAACTGCACAATAAAAAATATACAGTCCACGACTACATTAACAAAAATGCCAATATTCATTTTACTTACAGTTTCTTTTTTTATTTTGCAATTCAAACATTGTTTTGTTTGAACGGAACTATATTCAAAGAAAACTAACCAGTTTCCTTTTTCCTTTTACAAAGGCAAACCTCGACTTGGTCGAAAACAACAGCAACAAGCCCACATAAAAAACGGTCATCCCTTCATCATTGTATTAGCTACATTTCTTGTTTCAGTACACTCAAAAAAATATAAATACGTTAATTCAAGACCACGTTATTTAATTGAATTTATTGGAAACAAAAAATTATTACTTTTTATTAAATCTAAGTGACAATATTTAGTTCGATAAAGCTAACTCGAGTTCGATTTGAGTTCGGGAGTCTAACTCAACTGTCTGTTGTGTTATCATTTTTTTCTCATCAATCTCCAGTTCATGGCAGCGACGTCAAATTATATGCTGCTAAAAACCTATCCATCAGGTGCAATTTAATGATTGTGTAGATGTGTAGGGTTTTCTTCAGATATTTTCTCATAGCGTTGCAAGACTATTTTGTGGATTAAATTAAACTGTTAGAAACGTCTGACATAAATGCAAAAGCACAACATAATTCTAATTTCTGAGGCAAAAGTTTAACGAAAATCTGCGCTTGAAAATTGGCATAGTATTTAAAATTATTAGCCGGGTTCATGCAGTCCAATCGTAAACTACCTTGATTTGTGACTTTGAAAGAGATATATATATATTAAAAACTTTCTGATTAATACCAGAACAGTTGCAGTCGAGGCAATGCCTTCTATGTGCTGTAAGCGGTCTGTAGCAAAAATGTAATATATTCACTCAAAATTTCTCTCAGTGTATTCAAAGTTTAGAATATTTGCAGTGAATCTTTGAATTCATGACAAAGTATCGAAGATAAAAATTGTCAAGGAAAATATCAAAAATTATTGTACGTTTTCAATCAGTGGCGGAAAACAGCTGGTATTCTTCCATTTTCTAAATCCCTCAGATAAAATTATTTGCATTATTCGTTACATTGAAGTTGTACATGCGTATTAGTCGTTGGTTTTAATGTACGAAATTTGTTCCAAAGGAAAATATGATTTTAAACATAAATTTAATTTATGTGCTGGCGTTGATACGGAAATAACAGACAGTCTTTGTCGAAAATATACAGTTAACGAAAAAGGCGCTAATTCAAACAATGTTGAGTTGTTTCTTAAATTTTTTAAAGTATGATCTAGAGCTTCAAATGATTTTTTGTGGGCCATAGTACATATTATGACTTTGTATGATTAGAGTACCATATCCATTGTCGAATTATTCTTAATGTTGCCATTCCACACAAAATATATATAGATGTAATCGAGTTTAGTGCATCAAAAACACTAAATGGGTCTAAATTATATATAAGAGCTATATCCAAACCTCCCCCGATTTCAGAACAACTAAACAAATAATTTTTTTAAGAGCACATTCTATCACTCATTCCAAGTTTTATTGGAATCGTACATAAATATCGTGTTTTGTGCATCAAATACATGAAATCGGCTAAAATATGTATGGAGCCATATCCAAATCTGAACCGATTCAATAGAACTAGAATATTATTTTTTAACAAATTCTGTTACACATGCCAAAATTACACTATCTGTAACAGATAATTAGATGATTACTAATTGTTACAAGCAAAGATGATCAATTCGCGCCTCTCTTCTGACATCTAGGCTTACTCTTTTTATTCTTTACTTATTTCACGGACCTTCGTCCAATAAACATCTCTGCAACACCAATTGTCAAACAAGGAAAAAAATAGTTTTTCGGCCAATTTAAAAACATTAATAAAACCGCCAATTTTTTAAATTTAATTCTCCTGTGTTTCATTTCTTTTCTTTTTTTATTTACATTGTTCCGTAACAAATTTAAACAATTATTATTGGAGGTGTTACAAACGGAATACCAAAATTTATTTTAACATTTGTATAGTTTCAAAGCTATTTTCATTTCCACGGGACTTTTCCTCCCTTCGTTACATTCTGTCTACTACCCTTTCTCTCATTGGTTCTCGGCCAGAAAGCATCAAGCCCTACATCCTGAGAAAGGTGAATTATATTATTCAACTAACAACTGCATAATAAAAAATATACAGTCCACGACTACATTAACAAAAATGCCAATATTCATTTTACTTACAGTTTCTTTTTTTATTTTGCAATTCAAACATTGTTTGGTTTGAACGGAACTATATTCAAAGAAAACTAACCAGTTTCCTTTTTCCTTTTACAAAGGCAAACCTCGACTTGGTCGAAAACAACAGCAACAAGCCCACATAAAAAACGGTCATCCCTTCATCATTGTATTAGCTACATTTCTTGTTTCAGTACACTCAAAAAAATATAAATACGTTAATTCAAGATCACGTTATTTAATTGAATTTATTGGAAACAAAAAATTATTACTTTTTATTAAATCTAAGTGACAATATTTAGTTCGATAAAGCTAACTCGAGTTCGATTTGAGTTCGGGAGTCTAACTCAACTGTCTGTTGTGTTATCATTTTTTTCTCATCAATCTCCAGTTCATGGCAGCGACGTCAAATTATATGCTGCTAAAAACCTATCCATCAGGTGCAATTTAATGATTGTGTAGATGTGTAGGGTTTTCTTCAGATATTTTCTCATAGCGTAGCAAGACTATTTTGTGGATTAAATTAAACTGTTAGAAACGTCTGACATAAATGCAAAAGCACAACATAATTCTAATTTCTGAGGCAAAAGTTTAACGAAAATCTGCGCTTGAAAATTGGCATAGTATTTAAAATTATTAGCCGGGTTCATGCAGTCCAATCGTAAACTACCTTGATTTGTGACTTTGAATGAGATATATATATTAAAAACTTTCTGATTAATACCAGAACAGTTGCAGTCGAGGCAATGCCTTCTATGTGCTGTAAGCGGTCTGTAGCAAAAATTTAATATTCACTCAAAATTTCTCTCAGTGTATTCAAAGTTTAGAATATTTGCAGTGAATCTTTGAATTCATGACAAAGTATCGAAGATAAAAATTGTCAAGGAAAATATCAAAAATTATTGTACGTTTTCAATCAGTGGCGGAAAACAGCAGGTATTCTTCCATTTTCTAAATCCGTCAGATAAAATTATTTGCATTATTCGTTACATTGAAGTTGTACATGCGTATTAGTCGTTGGTTTTAATGTACGAAATTTGTTCCAAAGGAAAATATGATTTTAGACATAAATTTAATTTACGTGCTGGCGTTGATACGGAAATAACAGACAGTCTTTGTCGAAAATATACAGTTAACGAAAAAGGCGCTAATTCAAACAATGTTGAGTTGTTTCTTAAATTTTTTAAAGTATGATCTAGAGCTTCAAATGATTTTTTGTGGGCCATAGTACATATTATGACTTTGTATGATTAGAGTACCATATCCATTGTCGAATTATTCTTAATGTTGCCATTCCACACCAAATATATATAGATGTAATCGAGTTTAGTGCATCAAAAACACTAAATGGGTCTAAATTATATAAAAGAGCTATATCCAAACCTCCCCCGATTTCAGAACAACTAAACAAATAATTTTTTTAAGAGCACATTCTATCACTCATTCCAAGTTTTATTGGAATCGTACATAAATATCGTGTTTTGTGCATCAAATACATGAAATCGGCTAAAATATGTATGGAGCCATATCCAAATCTGAACCGATTCAATAGAACTAGAATATTATTTTTTAACAAATTCTGTTACACATGCCAAAATTACACTATCTGTAACAGATAATTAGATTCATGCAAACAATCGGAGGTACCTTCGATTTTGATGCTACATCTCCAACTCCTAGTGGAATTTCAAAAATTGTTGTAGTCTATTTTGCTTTCAAGCGATGCTGTAGTATATTTGGATACTTGCAGAAAAATCTGTGTAGCGGCTTTTATGTCCATAAAAATTGTATTATTTTAGTAAATAAGATTGAATGTTGGGTGTGAAAATTCCAAGTTTGTGGGTATTTTCCTGGAAAAGTTGGATTGTTATGTTGCTGTTTGTGGACAGAAATATATTCCTTGGAATCAGACATATTTTCATCTCGGTTTTGGATCAAAAATATGGAAGAAAAGAAATAAAACAAAGGGATGAGTTTTATGTTTTGAAAAATAACAACTATGGTTCTTTATTTATTCAAATTGGGAAATTTGAACGACAATAACAACTTTTCTGAGTGTAGGTTGGTTTACAAGAAAGTTTATTAAGAAAAAGGAAAATTGAAAAGCCACAGATAGGACACAAACGGACATTTTGTGTAATTGAGCGACACAAACACAAGCAAAGCTTATGGTTCGACTCGAAACTTAGGAAATAGAATTAGGGTTGCCAGATCGAAGAATTTCGTATTTAAATCACAGGCCCCCTTGCAGGGCGTCTGCAATGTAAAAGAAAAATCTGATCCGCATGTGTCCAGGTCTGGTTACAAAAGCAATGAGAATGAAAATTAATTTATAATATAATTTAATTTTTATAAAGATGATGACCAGATACATTGGTAAGTTTCTGTCGTCAGACCAGATGGAATCACGAAGTCGCACCTGCTTCAGAATGTACAAGCTGAAAAGGAAAGTTTGTGCTTTTTGAGGGAAGTAAAACAATTTGTGCATTCTAAGGAATTCAGGAATTTATTAATTCAAATTCAGGTAATAAAATTAAAATCAACAAATTAACATTATTAAGAACATAGCCTATAGATGATCCAACCAAAAACGGTACTTTGTGCAGTTTGTAAACCATTTTTGGCATACACTCCCTCCGAAATTACTTTTGGGTAGATATCGACTTCTATGACAATATCGATCCCTGATGCCTGATAGAATTCCGGATCCGCTAAGAAGAGGTGTGGAAAATTCTTCTTGAAATCATCGGAGAGGGATTCGGCTGGCGTCTTGGTGATAATACGATTGTCTCCTCGAAATGTGCCCTTTAATTTTCATTTTGGAGTCATATTTTAAGAACAGTGTAAATTGGCACACTGTATCCTCTCTAAATGTCAAGATCTTGACTTTCATTTTTTCCACAAAGTTACGTATTGAGGCTTACTGGAGAGGCGGAATCCAACAAATTTCGTGCCACATTCTTCGCATTCATCATAAGAAAACATATAGAAATCTACTTATACCCTCCACCAATTAGAACGAATTAGATAATTTTCAAAAAAAAAAAATAGTATCCATAAAAGTTCTGTTAAAATCTTAAAATATCTAATATCGGAAGTTGCCGATATATGGGGGGATAAATATGACGTTGCGTATAAGGCATATGTAAACGTCATTGCTTCAATCAATTGAAAATTGGACCAACCGCGTGCCTCACAAAAAATTCTAATCCTTCGTTGGTTCAACGTTTGAATTCACATGTTTCACAAATATATGTTCATGGTGTTAATGTGACTAGCACTTCTCGAGTTGATTCTCC
Source organism: Musca domestica (assembly GCF_030504385.1). NCBI lineage: Eukaryota > Metazoa > Arthropoda > Insecta > Diptera > Muscidae > Musca > Musca domestica. Next base: position 4,846,841 of record NW_026712293.1, on the reverse strand, counting down.
CCCTCATGCAGAACTTTTATCTCTGTCTGGCGTTTCGTGCCATACAGGACCGTCACTTGAAGTTTTCGCTTTAAATGACAATGTAATGCATAGTCTATATCTACCACCATGTGATATAGATGTTTTCAACGGCGATTTCCTTTCCTGGCCTAACTTTAGGGATCTTTTCTCTGCGGTATACATCAACAACAGTCGACTTAGTAATATTGAAAAATTATGTACTTACTTAAGAAAACCAGCGGGGAAGCGAAGGACAACTTATCAAAGTTTGCACTGACACACAAAAGTCTCGCTTTAGCGTGGCGGGCCTTAAAAGAGACATATGACAATGTCCGAATGTTTGTTAACAACCAATTGATGTATTTCGGCAATGGCGATCTATTACGATTCTACGTACGACTTGGATCCCATATTATTCTTAATATGCATTCAAAGCTTGCCTAAGCATACGGTCTCGCTTTGGAAACAGACGGTCAAAGACAAGTCGGCTTTGTCTGATTGGAAGGATTTGGATCCTTTTCTTACGGAAAGGATCCAGACCCTTACTTGTCTCCGAGACATTCGTCAAAAAAAGTTGAGAAAAAAGTGCGGACTCACTTGACAAAGTACGCCTCTTCTTCACTTCCTCAAAAAATTATCCATAGAAGGTCGTTTTTCAGTGCTCAAACGCTTCAATTGTTATCTGAACTGTCTGACGGTTGGTCATGAAGTTAAAAATGTGTTGGTAAACACAATCCTAAAAGTGCTTTTTTATCTCTAAATCCATTTCTGGATAGAGAAGGGGTAATAAGATTGAATGGACGCCTATCGAAGTCTCCGACTCTCTTCTATTCTGAGCGGCATCCTATTCTCTTACCTTATCATAGTAATATCGCAAAACTGTTGTTGGAACAAATTCATATAGATTCGCTCCATGGAGGAAACCAATTAATGCTCCGCATGCTTCGCATGGAGTACTGGATTCCTCGCGCTACTACACTGATTAGGTCAACCATAAGGCATTGCAAATTGTGCGTTTAAGCAAAGAAACGTATTTGTGCTCAAATTATGGCATCTCTGCCTCCAGAAAGAATGGTTTTGGTTAGGCCTTTCACTTCTACAGGTATCGATTTCGCTGGCCTATTCGACATTAAATCTTTTCCAGGTAGATGTTGTAAAATTACAAAGGGGTATGTCTGTGTCTTCGTGTGCTTTTCTACGAAAGCAATACATTTAGAGCTAGCCTCGGATTTATCTACCAGCACCTTCCTGGCTGTATCTAATAGATTAATATCTCGTCGTGGATGTCCAAAGACTATCCCCTCGGATAACGGCACTAACTTCGTTGGTGCATCTCGAGAGATAGAACGGGAATTTAAGCAAGCATTAAATGAAATCTGTGATAAGCTTTGATGAAAGTTTTCTTATCGAGAGCTTTCATGGAGATTTAACCCAGCTGGCGCTCCACATATGGTTGGACTTTGGGAAGCTGCGGTTAAAAGTTTTAACATTTAACAACTACGGTAGCCCTTACACCTGGGCATTTCCAAAGAAATCCTCTAAACCAAGTTTATCCGCTCCTCCTTGTCCGGTATTGTCGAAGCCTTCAAGCTTTGTTGTTCCGACTATACAATCTATTCAGCCCATTGTTACGCTGGGGCCGACCATGGTGGTTATTATTATCCTTCCGATAGAAAAGTATATATAGCCGTATATGCTCAACGCTAGCTAGTCAGCTTCAGCTCAATTCTTTAAACGTTGGCCAAGAGTTAATAAAAATGCCAATATACGTGTTTTATTCAATTCCTTTCTTTCATTTTGCAATTCAAACATTATTTTGTTTGAACGGAATTATATTCCAAGAAAACTAACCCGTCTCCTTTTACCTTTTACAAGGGTAAACCTCGACTTGGTCGAAAACAACAAGCCCACATAAAAAACGATCATCCCTTCATTATTATTTAAGCTAAAGTTTTTTTTGTTTCAGTACACTCAATAACATTTATAAATACGTTAATCCACGATTACGTTATTTAATTGAATTTATTGGAAACGAAAACTTATTAATTTAATTTATTCTAACTCAACTGTCTGTTGTGTTATTATTTGTTTCTCATCAATCCTACAGTTCATGGCAACGACGTCGAATTATATGCTGCTAAAAACCATTCCCACAGGTGCAATTTAACAATTATGCGACTTGTGTAGATGTGTAGGCTCTTTTCTCATAGCGTTGCAAGACTATGTTGTGGATTAAATTAAAAAGTTAGAAAAGTCTGGCATAAATACAAAAGCACAATATAATTCTAATTTCTAAGCCAAAAGTTTAACAAATATCTTCGCTTGAAAATTGGGTTCATGTAGTCCAATCGTAAATTACCTTGATTTGTGGCTTTTGAAAGAGAGATATATAATCGAAACTTTCTGAATAATACCAGAACAGTTGCAGTGGAGGCAATGCCTAGTATCACCAAACTAAACTACCAAAAGTTTATCAAATATCTTCGCTTGAAAATTGGCATATTATTTAAAATTATTAGCCGGGTTCATGTAGTCCAATCGTAAACTACCTTGATTTGTGGCTTTTGAAAGAGAGATATATAATCGAAACTTTCCGATTAATACCAGAACAGTTGCAGTGGAGGCAATGCCTAGTATCACCAAACTTAACTACCAAAAGTTTATCAAATATCTTCGCTTGAAAATTGGCATATTATTTAAAATTATTAGCCGGGTTCATGTAGTCCAATCGTAAACTACCTTGATTTGTGGCTTTTGAAAGAGAGATACATAATCGAAACTTTCTGATTAATACCAGAACAGTTGCAGTGGAGTCAATGCCTAGTATGTGCTGTAAGCGGTCTGTAGCAAAAATGTAATATATTCACTCAAAATTTCTCTCAGTGTATTCAAAGTTTGGAATATTTACAGTGAATCTTAGAATTCACGCAAACTATGACAAAGTATCGAAGAAAACAATTGTCAAGGAACATATCAAAATTTGCTGTACGTTTTTAATCAGTGACGGAAAACAGTTGGTATTTTTTCATTTTCTAAATCCATCCGATAAAATTATTTGCATTATTCGTTACATTGAAGTTGTACATGTATATTAGTCGTTGGTTTTAATGTACGAAATTTGTTCTTTTTATTCTTTCGAAATGTTAGCTTTTTTATTCTTTTAAATAACTCTCTCATTGGTTCTCGACCAGAAAGCATCAAGTCCTACATCCTGAGAAAGGAAAATTATATTATTCCACTAACAACTGCACAATAAAAAATATACAGTCCACGACTACATTGACAAAAATGCCAATATTCGTGAATTTATTCAATATCATTCTTCCATTTTGCAATTCAAACATTGTTTTGTTTGTGCGGAATTATATTCAAAGAAAACTAACCCGTCTCTTTTTCCCTCTACAAAGGCAAACGTCGACTTGGCCCAAAACAACAAGCCGACATAAAAAAAAACGATTATCCCTTCAGCATTATTTAAGCTAAAGTTTTTTTGTTTCAGTACACTCAAAAAAAAAGTATAAATAGGTGTGTCTAGTTACTTTTCCTGCAGGAATTGTCCAGCAACATCTTTCTGAGAGAGTAAGGTGGTTTTATTCTCTTTTTCATCTTTCTGAGAGAGTAAGGTGGTTTTATTCTCTTTTGCAAGGAAATTGCGAAAAGTAAACAGACGGTATTCCTGCAGAAGCTTGCAACTAATCAGCTGATTTGTCAAAACAAACCAATTTGTCCCCCATTAAAAGAATTAAACGAAAGGAACAACCACAAATTTCACAAGTTTTATAAATAAAAAGGAAATTGACAATAAAATAAAAATATGAGCAATAAAAGGAAGATAGATATGTTGTGTTCCGCGGAATCTTTTAAACCTGATGCTAATGGCATTTGTCTAAAAATGCTGGAAATAGTCTTTTATTTTTTTATTACATATTAATATTTACTTTTTTCACATTTTGTAAAGTTGTTCTCCAAAAACAATTAGTCTTGCTAATTCCAAAACAATATTTTCAAATTAAAATCACAATAAGAAATAAATAAACAATAGAAAACAACTGATTGAATGTCGATGAATGAGAAGAAGAAGAGTTGCAAGAGATTGCAAGAAGAAATTTGTCCAGCAAGAATTTGCAAACTCTCACTGAAAGAACTGTCAACATTTCTCTCTCCAACCGCTCTCTTTTGCAGAACTTTCGGGTTAACAGACGACTACCAGTAACAATTTGTAACAATTGTTACAAATTTTAGGGTAACCAGACACACCTAATACGTTAATCCACGACCACGTTATTTAATTGAATCTATTGGAAACAAACAAGTATTATTTTTTATTAAATCTAAGTAACAATAATTAGTTCGATAAAGCTAACTCGAGTTCGGGAGTCTAACCCAACTGTCTGTTGTGTTATCAATTTTTTCTCATCAAACCTCCAGTTCATGGCAGCGACGCTGCTAAAAACCATTCCCACAGGTGCAATTTAATGATTATGTGTCTTGCCTAGATATGTAGGGTTTTCTTCAGATATTTTCTCATAGCGTTGCAAGACTATGTTGTGGATTAAATTAAATGGTTAGAAACGTCTGGCATAATTACAAAAGCACAACATAATTCTAATTTCTGAGCCAAAAGTTTATCAAATATCTTCGCTTGAAAATTGGCATAATATTTAAAATTATTAGCCGGGTTCATGTAGTCCAATCGTAAACTACCTTGATTTGTGGCTTTTGAAAGAGAGATATATAATCGAAACTTTCTGCTTAATACCAGAACAGTTGCAGTGGAGGCAATGGCTAGTGGAGGCGGTCTTTAGCAAAAATGTAATGTATTCACTCAAAATTTCTTTCAGAGTATTCAAAGTTTAGAATATTTACAGTGAATCTTAGAATTCACGCAAACTATGACAAAGTATCAAAGATAACAACTGTCAAGGAAGATATCAAAAATTACTGTACGTTTTCAATCAGCAGCGGAAAACAGCTGGTATTCTTCCATTTTCTAAATCCATCAGATAAAATTATTTGCATTATTCGTTACATTGAAGTTGTACATGCATATTAGTCGTTGGTTTTAATGTACGAAATTTTTTGCAAAGGAAAAGATGATTTTAGACATACATTTAATTTATGTGCTGGTGTTGATACGGAAATAACAGACAGTCTTTGTCGAAAATATACAGGTAATGAAACAAGAGCTAATTCAAAGAGTGCTGAGTTGTTTCTTCAATTTTTCAAAGTATGACCTAGAGCTTCAAATGATTTTTTGTGGGCCATAGTACATCTATCGCAAATTGTAAATTTGTATGATTAGAGTACTATATCCATTGTCGAATTATTCTTAATGTTGCCATTCCACACAAAATATATGTAGATGTAACCGAGTTTAGTGCATCAAAAACACGAAATGGGTCGAAATTATATATGAGAACTATATCCAAACCTCCCCCGATTTTACTACAACTTAACAAATAATTTTTTATTAGCACATTCTATCACTTATTCCAAGTTTTATTGAAATCGAACATAAATATCGTGTTTTGTTCATCAAATACATGAAATCGGCTAAAAAATATATGGAGCCATATCCAAATCTGAGCCGATTCAATAGAACTAGAATATTATTTTTTAACAAATTCCGTTACACATGCCAAAATTACACTATCTGTAACAGATAATTAGATTCATGCAAACAATGGGAGTTACCTTCGATTTTGATGCTACATCTCCAACTCCTAGTGGAATTTCAAAATTTTTTGTAGTCTATTTTGCTTTCAAGCGATTCTGTAGTATATTTGGATACTTGCAGAAAAATCTGAATGTTGGGTGTGAAATTTCCTGGAAAAAGTTGGATTGTTATGTTGCTGTTTGTGGACAGAAATATATCATATAATCAGACATATTTTCATCTCGGTTTTGGATCAAAAATATGGAAGAAAAGAACTAAAACAATGGGATGAGTTTTATGTTTTGAAAATAACAATTATGGTTCTTTATTTATTCAAATTGGAAAATTTGAACGACGCATACCAATAACAACAGTTCTGAGTGTAGGTTGGTTTAAAAGTAAGTTTATTAAGAAAAAGGAAAATTGAAAAGCCACAGATAGGACACAAACGGACATTTTGTGTAATTGAGCGACACAAACACAAGCAAAGCTTATGGTTCGACTCGAAACTTGGGAAATAGAATTAGGGTTGCCAGATCGAAGAATTTCGTATTAACATCACATGCCTCCTTGCATTTGTCCAGGTCTTGTTACAATAGCAATGGGAATGAACATTTATTTAATAATAATTTATATTATAATTTAATTTTAATAAAGATGATGACCAGATACATATGTAAGTTTCTGTCGTCAGACCAGATAGAATCACGAACTCGCACCTGCTTCAGAATGTACAAGCTGAAAAGGAAAGTTTGTGCTTTTTGGGGGAAGTAAGACAATTTGTGTATTCTAAGGAATTCAAAAATTTATTAATTCAAATTCAGGCAATAAATTTAAAATGAACAAATTAACATTATTAAGAACATAGATGGCCCAACCAAAAACGGTATTTTGTGCAGTTTGTAAACCATTTCTGGCATACACTCCCTCCGAAATTACTTTTGGAAAGATATAGACTTCTATGACAATATCGATCCCTGATGCCTGATAGAATTCCGGATCCGCTAAGAAGAGGTGTGGAAAATTCTTCTTGAAATCATAGGAGAGGGATTCGGCTGGCGTCGTGGTGATAATACGATTGTCTACTCGAAATGCGCCCTTGATTTTCACTTTGGAGTCAAATTTTAAGAACAGTGTAAATTGGCACACTGTATCCTCTCTCAATGTCAAGATATTGTCTTTCATTTTCTCCACAAAGTTCCTCGATACGTGGCTTACTGGAGAGGCGGAATCCAACAAACTTCGTGCTACATTCTTCGCATATCTCCTTCCCAGAATCGTGGGTAGCAAAGTGATCCGATTTTGCTGGATCAGGGATGTGAGAGATCCCTTCGGGTTATGGGAGGTTGCTGAGGACGATGAAGGCCTGTCACTGAAACACGAATCGTGGGAATGATCCAGGGACTAACAATTCATGCAATATTTGTGCTCGCGAATCACAGGAACTTATGGCATCGACGTAATGAATGTGGACGCTGACAGAGCCGACACAGGAATTTCCCATTTTGGTATGGGGCTTTGTTGAGGTTGCGCTGACTTTTGGTGGCGGAAAGTTTGTGCATGTTTCTAAATAGAATACGCAAAAGGACGCAGAAGGGAAAGAGGAAAATATGAATTTAGTGGCTTGGCAGGACGACAAACTTAGTGATAGGGCGAGTAATAACCCCTCTTTGAGTTCCAATATCTGCAACACGGTTATGATGATCGGAACCTACATAAGTCTTGGAAACTCGACCAAGGCGCCAGGAATTTGGCGGAAGATTGTCATCATAAATTGCGACCAGTGTGTTTTTTTCAATTTCCTTCTTAAATGTTTGCGATTTATAACGCTTTTTCAGTTCTCGGATATATTCAGTCTTCCAACGAGCACAAAAACTCGGATGGATTGCTTTTAGTCAATAAAGCTCTGCACGTTCAGGGGGAAGAGCAGCCATTATCCGTTTCTGACACCGCTTTTTATAAAGGATATAAGGCTAGGACTTATGAATAGAAGGATTAATGAGGATCTTGACTTTAGGAATCCAATACTGGGAACTTATTATTAAGAACTAATTGATTTCCACCGTGGATAGTGATTTTATGAACAAAATCAACATAAAGCCGGGAAAAATTTAATCTGTATGAAAGGATGATTGGGCATTTTTCTTCGTATGGAATACTTGGAGAAGAATCTAAGCGTTCAAAGGAACGGATTACACCATCGGAGTCTAGGAATGATTTGGACTTTAAATGGATCTTGATGGTGAAACTTGCTGCTTGCAGGATAATGCTATATACTCTTTACGAAAATGAAACTTCTGATACCATTTGACCAGTAGATTTCGCGCCACAAGTATTTCAGAGCTGGAAACAAGTAGAGACTTCTCGATAAAATTAGAGTGAAGTGGTGGATGTGTTCGGCGGAAGAACCAATGAATATACGCAAACGCTCTAAGCGAACGTGGATAGGAAGAAAAGTCTTCAAGAATATCGGTGGAATTTTCGAAGTATGAAAAGTGAACCTCCAGGTGTTTACGTTCCACACACGTCTCTTGAATAGGAACACGGTCTGGTCATCTGGTTTTGGAATACACCAGGTGAGTGAATATGGAAGTACCGTTACCTATTCGCACATATAAAGCGGCTGCCTAAGCTTTCTCATAAGCATCGCAGAACCCATGAAACTGAACTTCAGCAAAAGGGATATCAGCGTTGAAAACAAATCGTCATTTGAGTATCAACGTGGTCAAGTCATTCTGCAATACTGGACCAGTATGCAAAATATCGTTAAGACTTCGACCATTAAAACATTAAAAACCACTCGCACTTTAGTGGTCGAACTTTTTGGATTGAAAAATGCGTGGTGAGGCATGTAGTAATGGAAGAAATCATTGTTACAGCTCGGAGCTTGAATTGAAGTCATGTTATTTAGTTGTATGTACTCGTCTAGAACGTGGTCATAATCTTTCTTCAACTTTGGATTTCGGATTCAGCGATTCTCATTACGAAGGAATTGTGAGAGAGCGCTTGGGCGGGATTGTCTTATGTGAAATCTCGCAGAAGTTGGAGATCACTATAGATGATGGGGACGTAGTGGATGTAGGAATTGGGCCCGTGAGGATCCATCCAAATATGGTCTCTTGCCCGATCAAAGAATCACAGAGATTAGTCTTCAGTCCGGATCTCATGATTTCCAGAAAGAAATCAACGCCTATTAACAGTTCAATACTGGATCTTTTGTAGAAATGTGGATCAGCAAGATTGATATTGGGAAGCCGAGAAAATAGTGAAGGTGCCAAAGTATGGACAGAGAAACGTACGGAATTATCAAATGTTGAACATAGAGTTAGAGAACAAAATTTTTGAACGGAAGTAGCAGTGGTACTTTTGAGGCTGGAAATCTGCACATTCGTACGCTGATATCGAAGTTTTAATTTATTGAAAAATCTTTCGGAGATGAAGGTTCCCTGAGATCCAGAATCAAGCAGAACATGTGCTGAATAAGAGACTCCCAAGTGTAGCACATTTACTAACGGAGTCCCCAAAAAAACTCCCCTTGAACTCGCAGAGAAGCAAGATTGAATGACTCCGTTCCCAGAACTAGTGGACTGTGAGGAATTAGGAGTGAATGGAATAGAGTTGGAGTTCAAAGTGGAATTACTGTTAGAGGTGGAGGGAAGAGTGGATGAGTGGACATGAACATGAAGCATTGTGTTATGTCTCTTTTGTCACTCAAAGCAATTGTTTTTGCTTGTACAATTTTCTTTCTAATTTTTATTTAATTCATACTTAATACTAAAGCCTCCAAGGCCAATTAATTGTTACATTATATTATAATAATTATTAAGGTTCTCAGTACCAAGTAGAAAATTTCAAAATAGCTTATAAATAACTATCACATTATTAAAAATCAAGTTATAAAAGGCTTCCAGCCAAAACTACAAAAAAACCAAAAGTAAAAAAAAAGAATTAATAGAGGCATATTAACCACCAACAAGAAGCAATTAAATTTTTTTTTAAAAAAAGGTGAACAATAAACGCGGCCAAAAAAAAAATTAAACCACTAAAAAAAGAGTAAAATGAAGATAATAAAAGCTCAAAACAATGAAAATAAAACTAATTGGGATAGATACCAGGACACAGGACATGATTCAATACTTTCAAATGAAAGGCATTATTAGAATGGGGAAAATTCTAAGCTCAATAGGTAGATAATTTCACAAATGTGCAATACGTACAATAAAAGGCTTTTCAAATGTTAAGTAATTTATCCTGGGTATTAATACTGAATATGTTAGCCAGAAACCTAGGAACACCACCTCTGATTGTTTTGTAAAAATAACGCAATAACTTAACAGATAAAAATTGCTCAAAAAAAAAACACACGCAGGAAATTTATAACAAATCTATGACTAACCATACACAAATCTCACAATAGCATTAACTACACGCTTAACACTTAAACAAATACCATTTATCGTACCAGATACAAGCTCAAGCCCATAATTGATATGAGACATTAAATGAGCATTTGTCAACCTCTTTTTAACCCACAATGGTAAAAATAAATTAGTACCATATAATCTACAAATAATAGCAAAAACTCTTTTCTGAACGGAATCGACATGAGACTGAAAAGAAAGTTTCTCATCTGCCAAAATACCCAACATTCTACGACAGCTTTCAAAACTAATTAGATTACCTTCGAGAGCAATATTTAGATTATATGCATTACTGCCAAACTTAATGGCCCTGGTCTTTGACGGATTCAATACCAGAGAATTTTCAAAACATCACTGTCCAACATGAACAATACAATTATTAATTTCATGTTCAAAAGCGATAGGATAGGATAGGATAGGATAGGATAGGAAGGAGAGGAGTGCAATTTAAACCATAAAAATACTCAGAGATGTTATTTACATATAAAATGAAAAACAAAGGGCCTAATACAGAGCCTTGCGGAACACCAAACGAAAGCAATGCCACATTTGAAGATCTACCATTGTAATAAACGAATTGGGATCTACCGGACAAATATGAAATAATAAGCTTACAAGCTGTCTCAGAAAAATGGAACTCATACATCAGTTTACTGAGTAATATTTGATGGAAAGATAATCAAATGACCTTGTTAGATCCAACGAAACGATTACAGTATCCTTTTTAGGATTCGAGTTAGATCTCGCTAACTCAGTTAAGTAAAGAAGCAAACTGGTGGTATTATGATTCCTACGAAACGCAAATTGACCATTATATATCTTGCTTGCAACATGAGTAAGTATTTGGCCTTAAGATGCTCACACAGCTTAGCCATCATAGGGAGAACCGATATAGCCCTCAGATCATCAGGGCCATGAACAACATTCCCCTTTGGAATTGGAACGACACGGGCTTGCTTCCACAAACAAGGAAACACAGACGACATCAAAGAAGAATTGACCAAATCCAAAAAAAACTCACACACATATGGAATTAATCTTTCCAAAAAATCCATAGGTATTCCATCAACTCCGACAGATTTCTACTTTATTCTGTTTAGTGCAATAATAATTTCTTCCATACGAACACAACTAAAAGAAAATCCATAACTGCGTGCGTTAGACAATTGCAAATCAATATCAGGCATATGTGAATTCCTATATTGAAACAAGTAAAAAAGAAGCTAAGTTCGGCCGGGCCAAACTTTTAATACCCTCCACAATTTCGAAGTAATTTGAAAATTTTGAAAAAAAAATCCAAAGACTACCACTTAAATGAAAATCGTTATATGTAAACTATACGAAGACGTGGACCTGTATACGAAATTTTTTTCGTAGGCTGTGGTGCCTATTACGAACTTAAAATACCAAATTTGAAACAATTTTGGTGAACAATGTTGCTGAAATCATCAAAATACCGAATAAATAACGGAGGTACCGTTATATAGAATGTAGTGCCAATTAAGATCTTCCAGTACGAAATTTGAAACAATTCTGCTGAATAATGTTGCTGAAACCATCAAAATACCGAATATTGGGATGTATATGGGGGCTATACGAACCTTGGACTTGCATACAAAAATGCAAATTTTGTCATAGGCTGCAGTACCTATTAGGAACTTTCAGTACGAAATTTGAAACGATTCCAGTGTATAATGTTGCTGAAATCGTCAAAATACTGTGTACGGGAGGTACCGTTGTATGGAGGCTATACGAAGACTAATACCTGCATACGAAATTTTTTTGGTAGGCTGTAGTACCCATTAGGAACTTTCAGTACCAAATTTGAAAAGAAAAGGGAGGTATCGTTATACGGGCGCTATACGAAGACTTGGGCCTGCATACAAAAAATGTTGTCATGTTCTGTAGTACCGATAAGGATCTTCCAGTACGAAATTTGGAACAATTCCGCTGAATAATGTTGCTAAAATCATCAAAATACCGACTATCGGGAGGTACCATTATATGCAGGCTATACGAAGACTCAGACCTGCATACAAAAATGTTTGGCTTAGGCTGTAGTACCCACTACGAACTTTAAATACGAAATTTTGAATGATTCCGGCAAATAATGTTGCTAAAACCGTCAAATACCGAATATCGGAGGTACCGTTATATGGGGTCTATACGAAAAGGTGGTGGACCGACATGGTCCAATTACGAACCTAACCTGCCTTCTGGAAAACAATGCATGTATGCAAAATGCCTTATATCTCAATTCGTTGCAAAGATAACAACGGACAGACATACGGACGGACAGGAAGACCGACGGAAATCGATAGATCGTCTTAGAATTTTATGCTGATCCACAATATATATACTTTGAAGGGTTTATTAAGAATATTTCGAGGAGTTACAAATGGAATTACAAAGTTAATAAACCCTCCATAGAATGGTGGAGGGTATAAAAAATAGTTCAGATCATCAACATCAATGTCAAGAGACATCATCATCACCACCAAACCAACCTGAAGTCCTAAAAAAAATGCCACATAGCAGTTGAACCCAACGTATTAAATTTCTTAGAGTAATACTTTCTACGCTCACAATGAATAACTAACTTCGCTCTATTACGATAACGACAAATTTTTTTCCAATTATCATTGCTTTTGTAATGTGATTTGAACTAATCCAATTATCATCAGATCGCATTTTTCGATGCACCAAAGGAACAAAATCTGTTTAGCTCAGAGGGGCTCCGCCGATGGGAGTGAAACGCCGAATGCGTCGAGCAGTGGACCGTAGGGGGAAAATATAAAAAGATATAAAACAAGAGTTTTTCTTAATATATACCACTATTTATTCTCAGTTTGGTGGTTGGTAACAATTTTACCTGTGGCAACAATATGCCTTTCTATGCACAACGATATGTGCTGCAAACGATATTGCCGGTGTTGTCTGTCCGAATGACAGCGAAATACTACTTGATGTCTAAAGGAGGCGGCAAAACAAGTGACAAATAATTACTCGTTAAAATGTCAAAGGCGCTAGCACAAGGTTGCAATAAACCGTAGCGCGTACATTTTAACGAATAATTAAGGACCAAACCAGGGGTCAATAAAAAGCAATATTTTATGCAATTCTAAATTAAACATGCCGACCCCCTTGAAACATCAAAGCATGTTTCAACACAATTAAACTTAATCTAATTTAGTTCCAATAATAGGTACGGGATGCATAGTGCAGTGTGAGCTTTTTGTTCGAACAAAATGTAGGGAATGGAAACGCAGATGAATCTGCAGTAACAGATTCGGGATCCAACTCCGCTACAACGATAACATGAAGCCGCAGATGAATCTGCAGTAACAGATTCGGACTTCAGTCAAGCTATTTTATTACACGAAATATAATACTTTGAAGCCGCAGATGAACCTGCAGTTACAGATTCGGACTTCAGTCGAGCTACGTTTTTTCCCGAAAGGATATTCGCTAGGCCGATTTCATGCGGAGGTCGTTTTACAACATTGTTTACAGATTTTAATTTCTCTTTATGATTTCCATCTGATAAATTGGTTTTTATGAATTTAATCAGGTTCTTCTTCGACATTTTGTCTAGCGATTTCAAACAAACAAATTTAGATTTTGAATTTTCGACTCCAACCCATGTGGAGGATGTACATATTGAGGGACGAAAAACTGGGGCTGCAGCTGACTACAACGATTTTGACGAGCTTGCCTGAGCTTTTGGAGTCAAAACCGGAATCGAACTATTCGGTTTTAATGACTCGCGATGTAATAACGTGTGATGACGTTCACCACATTTTGAACAACTATTTTTACTAGTACAATTTACTAGTTTATGTCCCTTTACCAAACAATTTATACAATGTTCGTGGCGCTTGACGAATGCAAATCTATTTGCGGGGAATAATTCCTTAAATTTTGAGCAAAAATGAAGTCGATGGCATTTCTCTCGACAAAGAGAACATGATTTTGCTATAAAAGGGGGAGACGAACATTTAGATTTGGACTTACTAGCGGTATTAAGCGAATTTGAATTATGCAAAAGAATGGATTTCTCTCTATAATTTTCCAAACATACGAGCGTGTTTATCCGCTCTGAAAGAAATGTGTCTAAATCTTTCCACGAAGAAAGAGCCGATTTGTTTTTAATACCTTGTTCCCATAGTACAAGCGTTTCTTTTGGCAAACGTTGAAGGCAGAGAAACACCAGTATCGGATCCCATTGATCTGTGGGAACGTTGTAGGTCGACATTGAAAATATGCAACTGTTAATTCCCCGTCGGATCTCTTTTAGACCCGATGCAGTTTCTATTAGAAGAATTGGAAGACTATACAACGACTTTAGTTGATGATGAACCAATATTCGAACATTGTTGTATTCATCATTTAATGCTTTCCATGCGAAAGCGAAACCACGGTTAGTTAGAGGAAACTGCGAAACGATTTTCCGAGCTTCTCCAGCAGTTTTATTAAGCAAATAGAACATGCGTTCGACATCACTCAACCTGGTATTATTTATATATACGGCACTAAACAAATCCCGAAAGGAAGGCCAAGAAGAAAAATCTCCCTCAAAAATATCAATATCAATAGGGGGCAGTGCCATATTGTGAACGATATCACAACCAGAAGAAATATTTGCGGTCATATTTTCCTGCGATTCAGGAGCCAAAAATAATTGAGCCGATTGCTCTTGATTTTTATCCGCAATTTTATTTGAATTTCTTGTTATGCACCGACATTTGATAATTTTTCTATTAATTGTTGCCATTGTACTTGAATAAATGTTAATGGAGTCGTTATATTTACTCTCTGCCAAATGCAGAGATTCCTTAGTGACATTTTGTGAATTCTCTAAGTTTCGTAACGATTTATGGACCGATTGCCATAATTTTTCTAGCTTGCTCTTCCTTTCCTCTAATATACTAATATCTAAATCGTCACCTTTTATTGCACCGATTTGTGCACCAAATTCTATCAGAGCGTCTGAGTCTCTTATGAAATTTTGTAGAGGAGCGAAGGCCATAATTATCGCGAAACGCTGAACAAGTTTGGGGAAAAATACAAAAATAAATAAAATAAAAATTTTATTTTTATTTATTTAATTAGCCAAAATGACCGCCTATAGGGTGTATTAATTTTGAAAAGATCGAAAACAACAACAAAAATTAAATACACTATAGTATTTATATTAATTTAACTTTAATAATAACTTTAAGTTTACACCCAATGCCAACTAATATAACAAACCAAAGTGACCGACCAACGTAGTGTAGCTACTCAACCTAAACGGACACGACAGAAAGAGGAATACACAAAAATATTCTTCCTTCGTTTGTTATGTTCGTTCACTGATCTAACAAAGCACAAACAACAAGTGCTGATCAGAGAACGACGACAAAGCAAGCAAACAGCGGTGGGGGTTTAAACAGTGTTGTTGTTGTTTGCGATTTGAAATGTGACTGTTGTTACAACAAGAGAAATGAATAAATGTAACAACAACAATTTGCAATATTACAGCGGACAGACCAAACAAAAAGAATAATATTGCGGTCTTTGCTTTACGTAGTAAAGCACACCAAACTAATAACTAACAACGACGACGTGTTTGTTGGTATCAACGAAACGAGATGTTTAATGTTTTGTTGTTTTACATGAACCAAAACAAAAAGAATATTAGCAAACGATTTTTGCAATAATTTTCTTTTGGAGTTTTGTTTTGATTATGATGCTGCCGAATGCAAGCATCCAAAATAGAAACCGACGATTGGCGGGCAACAAAACAAGAGGCAAAGAGGTGACGTTGTAAAACGACCTTTGTACCTAAACAAAACCGAATGTTTTGTTATTGTCGCGGCAATTTAAAAACGCGAGCTCACTTAAAAACACTGCACTATACGTACCTTGTAATGCAGGAGTAATGGACTGTATCTTTTGGGTTCCAAATGCGTTCAAGAGGGCTGGAATATCCGGTTCGATTGGACCAATGTTTAGCTCAGAGGGGCTCCGCCGATGGGAGTGAAACGCCGAATGCGTCGAGCAGTGGACCGTAGGGGGAAAATATAAAAAGAAATAAAACAAGAGTTTTTCTTAATATATACCACTATTTATTCTCAGTTTGGTGGTTGGTAACAATTTTACCTGTGGCAACAATATGCCTTTCTATGCACAACGATATGTGCTGCAAACGATATTGCCGGTGTTGTCTGTCCGAATGACAGCGAAATACTACTTGATGTCTAAAGGAGGCGGCAAAACAAGTGACAAATAATTACTCGTTAAAATGTCAAAGGCGCTAGCACAAGGTTGCAATAAACCGTAGCGCGTACATTTTAACGAATAATTAAGGACCAAACCAGGGGTCAATAAAAAGCAATATTTTATGCAATTCTAAATTAAACAAAATCAAACAACCTCAATAAAAGATTTGATATTTGAGAACATTTAGCGTTAACATCCACAACATTCAGCATATCAATATTAAAGGCTGATAGGTAAAAAAAAAACCCCGGCCAGTCAATACAAGAGTAATACAAGAGCCAGTCAACACAAAATGTATTAACACCAATATTTAACGAGGCAAAAATGAGTTAATTATCAGATATCGATGCACATATTGCCTGATCAGACAGATGTACTATAGCACAATAATTTATCAGCATAAAATCAAGCAGTGAAGACGCACGATGTGAAACATCATAGTAAGTAGGTTTGGAATTATGAAAAACTGACAAGTTTAACCGAAAACAGACTGAACGATCAGACATAGATTTATGTGGATCAATCATATTGGCATTAAAATCACCCACTACAACAATTTTTGAATATTCTAAAAATAAATCACTATGAATATCTTCAAAAACATTAATATCACCTGAAGGAGGAAGATACACAACACCAAACAGAACCTTTTCATCGGCAGACATAATCTCAATAAAAAGCTATCACAGATGATCTGAAAAAAACTTTATGAGAAATATCACTAGAAATGTATAAGTTATTTGTTTTACCTTCTTGATTATCTTTATTTAATTATTATTTATTAAGTATTAAGCATTTCACTAAAATTATTAGAGTAATATTAATTGTTGTTGTTTCTTAAGTATTAGTTATTAAAATTATTAATTATTATTAATGTTGATTGTTGAATGTTGTTGTTATTGTTGTCGTTGCTGCTCAAGTTCCTTTACTTGTTGGTGCTGCTTGTTTTAAGTTTGAGTTTCGGTGGAAGACTGTCGAGTTTTAGTTTTGTCTTTCATTTCATGGTGGTGCTTTTTCAAAATGTGTCGACGATGCACTTACAGTCATTTATTGTGGGAAAATGCTAACCAAGCATTTCTCAGCGACGAATGTTTATTTCGGTAACTCTTCCCCTCCTTAGTTGGAGCCGTCCCCGTATACATTGGCTGTTTGAGATACTACTGCTTGCAGAGATTTATTGAAGGCAGCTAATTTTTGTTTTTTTAGAATTCGTTTAACCACAAAAAATGTAGAAAAGACTCCACAAAGAGAGATGACCAAGGTTAAACTTATATAGTGGTTTTCAGCAACTTTGCACTGAAGATTTTGAATATGCTGCAAATTTTCTAGGTTCGAATGGTGCAGATAAGGGATATTTAGCACCTCTATATCCTCCGTCAGGTTGACGACAGCCGACCTAGGTATTCCTGGTGTTAAGGACACTGAGCCATTTCGATTCTTATAAATTGTTCCATTGACTTTGACTTCTTCCTCAAACAATAACAAGTATGTTCCGCTAAAAATCAGCGGTGGCTCTCCCCTTTTCCTCAATTTTTACTGTTTGGTCGTTGACCACAACAACGCCATCATCAATTTTGACTATGGGTGGTATGTTGTTAAATTTGGTGCGACACATAGCTCTTTTTCCCGACACTAGTTGCAAAGCACATGACGATGCCAATGAAGGTAGACAAAATGTGGGGATGGTTGCAGTACAATTTTTAACGGCTATTGTAAAATTTTTGCAGACGGCAATTGTTGATTCTTCAAGGTGAAGAATCTTGTTATTATGAGCTACAGGGAAGATGATAAGTTTTCTACATGTTGACTTATGCTTAGGATATTTAATTAAAAAGAAAATTACGTTATCTACTTGAATAACTTTAATATTAGATACTCTTAAAATATCCGCGGTAGAGTAATCATTCGTCTCAATAAGTTTTATTTCTTGGGCATCCAAAATGGCCGGATTAATAAGACCCAATTTTTCTCAAGTGAGTGACAGAATTATGCCATTAAGATCAAAAATAATGGCTCTATTTCTCGATAGTAATAAATCAAACAAGTTTCCCGTATTAATTCTTTCCTTTTTTTCTATTGCCAGAATCTGATTAAGTTTTTTAGAGAGTTCATCTATTTGTAGCTGCACTGCCGTGTTAATGTTAATCTGTCTATTGTTTTGGTCTATAAGTTGATCTGAAATTTCTTGTAATTTCTCAAAATCATCATGGTCTGGGGTTCCAGTGATGTATTTGAAAAGAGTCCCTAGGGCATTTAATCCCCTTTTATACCTATGGTGTAAATTTACTAAATTCAATAGTCTGTCAATTTCGTCCAAATCTGCTTTTATAATTTTTTTTCATATGCGACTCCGGGAATAAATTGCATGCATGGGCCGCCTCATCCTTCATGTTCGAATATAGTGTCAAATTCGTAATGTGCTTAAGGTATCCGTATTCTTGAAAAACTATTAAATTTCCATCATAAATTGGAATATAATTCGCATTATTATAGTCAAGAATCTCGGCGGTTGAGAGTGCCAAAAGGCTTATAAATCCGAAAGTCAACCTAAGATAAGAAAAATAATTAACTCAGTTTAGGTTCTTATATTGTCCTTATGGACCCTCCTCCCTCCTATTAATAGAGTAGTTCCTAGATCTTGTTGAACATCTTTTTCGACATATAAAGGAGTAAGTTTATTGCCCAATCTTTTGTTGGTCTTAACCAAAACTTTATCTCCTGATTCATATATCTGAGTTCTTCGGCTTGCATTATGTAGTATCAGATCTTTCTGCTGAGCACTTTGAAGCCGATTTACAACTTCTCCGTCGATATCGTTTGTACGAAATACTTCAATAGGTTTTTTCCCAATCACTGAATGTACGGATCTGTTATACTCTATTGTAGCCATGAGTATAACTTCTTCCGTATCATCTAATAATCTCTCAAATTTCAGACTGCGAGCGATTTCGGTAAGGGTGCTATGGAAACGTTCCACCTGTCCGTTAGAAGTACTATGTAATGGAGGCGCATTTACAATTTCAATGTTGAACATATTCTTCAACATCGACTTTATTGTGTTTGAATTGAATGCCTTTTCGTTGTCACAGTAAATAGTCGTTGTATTAGAATACAAATGTAGAGGCTGTACGTCTACTATAGTTCTCGATCTTAGTGGCTGAACTACAGCAAATTTAGAGAACTTGTCAATGCATGTGAGAAAGTGTTTAGAATCCGTGGAAAGAACGAACCCCACGTAGCGTTGTGGGCAGTGTGACCGCTGGAAATTTTCAAAAAGTGTCACAAAAAGTATCATTTCTTGAAAAAAGTGGCACATATCATTTTAAATGGTGGCACAGAAAGTGGCACAATTTATTTCACATTTCATTTAAAAAATAACAGTTTAGAACAAAACAACAAATTCATCTATATGTAATACTATATAGTAATAATATATGTATGTACATATTGCATATTTAACCAGTAAATAAAGCCTTGAAGTCGGACGGGGCCGACTTTATGATACCCTACACCACTTTGCTAATTTAGTAGAGCTCCGCATAACAATTAAAAGTTTTTATGGGAGAACTAAATCATACACGCTATGATTATAATTATAATTTAAAGTTCAAAGGGCTAAATATGCCGAAGCATTTGTATCTTTTAAATTCGGACTTGTATTGCCCATTTGGTGCACAATTAGTTTGAAATCGGATAAAGATATATATGGCAGCTATATCCAAATCGGAACCGATCTCGATAAAATTTGGCAAAAGTTATTTCTGAGCTGTATTTGATATATTTCCCTGAATATGGTTGTTACGGAGTGCATATTACGGTTGTGGGTAACAAATATGACAAATATATATATGGGAGCTATAGCTATATATGAACCGATCTACACCAAATTTGACATACTAGCTTCTAGACTCAATTCGGTCGTAAGTGCCAAATTTTATCCAATTTGGGCAAATATTAGACGTTTGGTGAACAATCAGAGGTAAATCGGACGAAGTTATATATGGGAGCTATATCCAAACCTGAACTTCGTCCTTGGGCCAAACAAATGATTTGTACAAAATTTCATCTGGATAGGGCAATAAATGCGAACTGCACTTTGTTTACAAAAATACATGAACAGACAGACGGACGGACGGACATGCACAAATCGAATCAGAATGTGATTCTATGCAGATCATCAAAAGGGACTATGGGTCTATCACGTTTCCTTGTGACCACCTTGTGGTGTAGGGTATAACAAGTAAAAAAGCTGTAAGTTCGGCCGGGCCGAACTTTGAATACCCTCCACCATATGGTACAAATTTGGCAATTTTCAAAAAACTAAAATCCATTAAAAATTCTGTGAAAATCTTAAAAATACCGAATGTAGCCGGATATTAGGGTCTTTACGACGACGTGGATCTGCATACGCAACTTTTGTCATAAGCCTGCACAGACAATTTTCTGGCACAGGATGTAGTATCCATTACGAACATCAAATACAAAATTTGAAATAATTCCGGTAAAAATTGCATCTAAAATCAACAAAATACTGAATATCGGGGTACCGTAATATGTGGGCTATACGAAAACGTGGACCTGAACGAACAATTTTCTATCACAGGCTGTAATATCCATTACGAACTTCAAATGCGAAAATTGAAACAATTCCGGTAAATAATGTCGCTAGAATCACCAAAATACCGAATATCAGGGGGTACCGTTATATGGGGGCTATACGAGGACCTGCACAGACAATTTTCTGTCATAGGCTGTAGTAAAGTAATTAAAAATGTCTCTTAACAGTTGTTCCAGAAATAAACCAACAGAACCATGTTGACAACTTTGAGCATGCGAAAACCACTTACAAACACCTAATATAAGAGCGTTCGCTCTGAAATTTGCTATCGCAAATTGGAAATGGCAGCGTACGACGCTTTTCATTGTTTCATTTCATTTTATTGTTTTAAATACAGCATTTAGATTAAAATATACGTAGTTTAAAAAAAGGTGGCACAATGTATAAAAAAGTGGCACAAAAATTCAAAAAAGTGGCTCATTTAGGATCAAAATAAAAAAGTGGCACAAAGGTATCAAAGCCCAAAAAAGGTGGCAAAATTGATACTTTAGTGGCACAACGGTCACGCTGGTTGTGGGTTGTGGAAAATTTTTCATAGCATTTACTTTATCAGCCCAGGTTGTTATGCCATTTGTTGTTACCATAAATCCGAGATATTCTGTTTCTTTTCTGAAAAATTTAGATTTTTCCGCTGAAACTTTCATATTTTCCTCTAAAAGACTTTTTAGAACTGATTCCACATCCCGAATATGATTTTCCTCGGACGCCGAGAAGATAATTACATCATCAATATAGACGAAACAACACTTCCCGATATGTTCTCGTAGAACATAATCAATGGCACGCTGAAAAATACTAGGTGCGTTTTTTAAGCCAAATGGCAAACGACAAAACTCGTATTTTCCATTTCTCACGGAGAATGCTGTTTTTTCTCTGTCCCGCTCAGCTAGCTCTATTTGATGGAAACCGGATTTTAGGTCTAGGGTTGTAAAATACTTGGCCCCACCTAAATTAGACAAAATCTCTGTTATGTCTGGTATAGGATATTTGTCGTTAATGGTTTTGTCATTTAGTTTACGGAAGTCAATGACCAGACGTTTGTTTGGGCAACCAAATTCGTCTACTCCTTTTTTATCAACCACCCATATTGGGTTGTTGTAAGGAGATCGTGACGGTCTAATAATGCCGTTGGCTAGTAAATTCTCAACTTCGTTTTTGAAAAAATCACTTACACCCAATGGGTAGGGGTAAAGCCTCGAGTAAACCGGCTCTTCGTCAGTAGTTCTAATATTAGCAATTACATTAGTATTATAAGCAAGTGCTTCGTCAGGATCCGCAAATGCTTTAATATTTCTTTGAATCATATCATTAAATTTTCCTCTAATACCTAATGGAACTGCTAAAGAATTTAGTTCTAAATAATTAACATCTTTACAGGAATCATAGTAAAGTGGTTCGACGTTATTTGCATAAAAATTTTCGATTTTCCCAGGTCTATTGATGCGTTCAAAGTTTTTAAAATGTCGAGTCCGATTATCCCATCAAACGTCTCCAAACTAGGAAGAACAAAAAAATCAGTAAATATTCCAAATATGTTTGTTCGGACCTTCTCCTTAATTCTGTTTGTATTATGAATTGATTTTACCAAAAATGGTCGATTAACTGATGTCACTCCCTGGAGTCCGTTGAATGGCTTAATGTAGTTTTTGGAGGTGCCAGTATCTATTAAAAATTTTCTTGTTTTGCCTGCAATCACCCTTGGGATCCAAGGAAGCAGGGACCCTTGCCTAAAAAATTAAGCTCTTCGATGTCTTCGTCAGCCTCACATGCCAACACCTCATAAGTGTCCTCGTCTAGTTGCCTATTCTCATCTGCGAATACTTCATTATTTCTATCGCAAGTTTTATTATTGGAACGAGTTTCTTCAATATGGTTCAATCTCTGCCATTTTTGAACATTGCCATTAGAAAATCTACCAGAATCTAGATAACGTTTTTCAGCTTTTGGTGGTAAATTATTAATGTTTCTTGACTCATCGCCTCCGTACAACACCTTGTTAGAACTATCAGGTTTCGGTGTCACATAAGGAGCTTGAGAGTTTGAACGTTGGCTGTATCTGAATTTTGATGAAGATGGATCTATATCCATGGGTTCTGATTTTTGCTGATTATTCACTGTACCTTGAGTTTTCGAAGAAAGTCTATACGGTTGACTCTTGCTATCCTTCATCTCATTTCTCTTGGCGAAGCTATTTGCAAAGACATATCGCTGATGATTTGCCTCAACTTCTTGTGCGAGGGCCAATGCTGTGGCCATGTCCTCGGGACGAGACGAAAACAGAATGTCACAAAGTGTTTTTTTTAATCCTGAAATAAAAATGCGCAGACCATCTTGTCTGTATTTTGTATTAAGGTTAATAGTCAGTTGCGTATTTTCCCCGTATGTCATTGTTGTTTTATTCACTAACATAGCCACTCTTTTTTCTACTTCACTATAAAATTCTGAAATTGACAATTCTCCCTGTCTTAATGTGGACAGTTCCTGTTCGATTAAGTATATGGGTCTTTTATCAGCGTAAGTAAAATCAAGGCGTGCAATTATTGCTTTAAAATTTAAAACTGTGTTGAATGATGCTAAGACGTCATTAGCATTGCCAACAAATTTATTTCTTATTATCAGAACAGCCTGATAATACCTTGCCGTCCCCAGGGTATTTTCATGAATCTTATGTGCAGCTTTTGCTGGGGCCCGCCATGATACGTACTTTTTCCTTGTTCCATTAAACTCTGGAAGAGATTTCACTGCATCGAGGTTATCCGTACCGATCGATTTTAATTTCTTCGTACGTGTCTACGGATGTTTGCATACAGAGTTTGCATAACACATATTTTCTTCGTCAGTTCACTAATTTGATCTTTTAACGCTTTATTTTCTGAGTCTATAATGGCACGCTGCCCTTGGAGTGCTGCACTTACAGCAGCATCCACAATTTGTTTGATTTGTTCGGCGTTCATAATTCGGTCACTTTTTTTAAGTTTTTTTTTTTCCTCTTGAGGAATGATTACTCTACTTACATGGATTCTATTGATCGTTGGGCGCCAGTTATTTGTTTTAACTTCTTGATTATCTTTATTTAATTATTATTTATTAAGTATTAAGCGTTTCACTAAAATTATTAGAGTAATATTAATTGTTGTTGTTTCTTAAGTATTAGTTATTAAAATTATTATTAATGTTGGTTGTTGAATGTTGTTGTTATTGTTGTTGTTGCTGCTCAAGTTCCTTTACTTGTTGGTGCTGCTTGTTTTAAGTTTGAGTTTCGATGGAAGACTGTCGAGTTTTAGTTTTGTCTTTCATTTCATGGTGGTGCTTTTTCAAAATGTGTCGACGATGCACTTACAGTCATTTATTGTGGGAAAATGCTAACCAAGCATTTCTCAGCGACGAATGTTTATTTCGGTAACTTATATACCAACATTACCACCTCTAGAGTATCAACGGTCATTCCTCACAAATTTATACCCAGGTACATTTATTGCACTAGTTGGAATATCAGATTTCAGTCAAGTTTCAGATATACCAAAAAAATTCAAGCCTGATCCAAAGAAAATAGTTTTGAGCTCAAAAAACTTCGTTGAATTCATAGATGGCCTACATTGTCAGACTTTGGATGGTTACGCATCTCGGAAACAGACTCAAGTGTACGATACTGATTGGTAAGAAAGGATTCAAATTCTACCCACTTTAGAATAGCCGTTTGTCAGATAAACCTTGCTCCCACAATGTTAGCGTTTAGTCTGGAAGACGATAAGAACAAAGAAATACAAATATCGGATCCCAACTTCTGACATCGATCTCGTACATTGCAAGTGTATCAATACAGGAGTTGATACCACGTTGCATTGACTTAATGGCGCTAGCTGATTTGGATTTTAAAAAAGGAAGATTGAATAATACTTTCAACTGACCATTCACAAGAATGCGCTTATTTTCGAAACGAGAACTTAGGTTTTGCCAGTCAAGCTGGAAACCTTGATTAGTCAAGGGAGCTCTTTGGACTATATCACGTGCTTCACCTTTAGTCTTCTGGGTCAAATTGAATAAGCCCTCAACCGGATTGAACATGTCTTTAATGGAAATTGCATGTCATTTCCATTAAAGAGTTCGATGTCGCATGGTGGAATGTTAAAAGAATAACTTGAACTATGTTCGGGATGGATAACAGAGGTAGGACTTTGGAATGGTAATGATTGCGGAGAAGTTCTGGGATCTTTTGGTGCTGCCTGAGACTGAAAATCCTCCAGAAGCTGTGTCAACTTGGCAAAACATGTACAATGAGTCACGTACGTATTGTTGTACTTAGCTTTGGAGGTATCCAATTCAGAATCAGTATCTTCATCACCATCTTCCTCATCCCCTTAATTTTTCCGATCGATCATGAATTGCTCCAATGATGATTTCACATTTTCCCATAGGGACTTGAATTCGGAAATATGAATTTTTATTAATTAGGAAGACGTGAGAGGAGTACTAGGTAATCAGCGTTACGAATAAAGAAATACAACAACAAAAATTTCTCAGAAATCGTAGACAAATAATAATAATTTAATGTTCTCTATGCCTTTTTAAGGAAAAAATAAGTATTTGCAGAGATTTCAAGAAGTTTCCGTAGAAAAATATCGAATATATGCTTAAATACGCCGAAAATTAGAAAAGTTCTGCAAAATTCAGAAAAACGGAAAATTAATTAATGTTAATTAGTTTCTATTAGAAAAGCAACCTCCTGCGGCGATAGAATGTACTGAAAGCTCAAAACAAGCGAAAAACTCTGAAATTATTTTGATGCTACCCAACACCAATTTCCTTTCGCAAGAAAATTGGGAAATTGTGAAGAAACGTATAATTTTAGGAATATTTTGCATTTATTTATACTATTACTAATTTTTTCGAATATATAGACGGTATGTCCAAAAGTTACAAAAAGCTTAAAAGTTTTTCGAAAAAGTGTGAAAATTAATAATTTCACAGTTATCTTCTTACATAAAAGGCGACACCTAGCGGCAAAAATATGAACTACAATAATATGTGTCGCAAACTATTCAAAGTGCGGACATATAAACGGAACGTCGGTAGGGTGCACGTATAAGCGAAGAGAACACCAACAGAAAATTACCGATCACTGTTGAGTGGAATGACAAAATAGAGCGCTGCTTGTGTTGGCTGTGCGAACGAACGACTCAACAACAAGTGGAAGTATATGTGTCGGTATGTGAATATTGATGTTGTTGAAGATATTCTGCGAGGGTTCTCTTACAACAACAACAATACTAATGAAAACAAGTAAAAAACCTGTAAGTTCGGCCGGACCGAACTTTGAGTGCCCTCAACTATTTGGAACTAATTTGGAAATGTTTAAAAACAATTAGATTCGTTCTTTTAAAATCTTTAAAATACCGAATGTAGCTTTGTCATAAGCTATTACAATATTCAAATGCGAAACTTAAATAAAATTGGCAATGCCGAATATTGGGAGGAACCGTTACATAGGGGAAGACATGGACCTGCACAGACAATTTTCTGTCTTAGGCTGTACTATCCATTATGAACTTCAAATACCAAATTTGAAACAATTCCGGTGAATAAATGTGCTAAAATCATCAAAATGCCGAATATCGGAAGGTATCGTTATATGGGGACTATACCAAGACGTGGACCTGCATAGCCAATTTTCTGTCTTAGGCTGTACTATCCGTTACGAACTTCAAATACCAAATTTGAAACAATTTCTGTGAATAATGTCGCTAAAATCATCAAAATACCGAATATCGGGAGGAACCTTAATAAGGGGGCTATACGACGAAATGGACCTGCATAGGTCACAGTTGTCATAAGCCATTACAATATTCCAATGCGAAACTCAAAAAATCGTTAATAATGTAGATAAAATCATCACCGTACAGTTATATGGGGCCTATAGGACGACGTGGACCTGCACAGACATTTTCTGTCTTAGGCTGTAGTATCCATTACGAACTTCAAATAACAATTCTGGGGAATAAATTTGTTAAAATTATCAAATTACCGAATATCGGGATGACGGTTGCATGGGGGCTATACGAAGACGTGGACCTGCAAAGACAATTTTCTATCTTAGATTGTACTGTCCCTTACGAACTTCAAATACCAAATTTGAAACAATTTCTGTGAATAATGTCGCTAAAATCATCAAAATACCGAATATCGGGAGATGCCGTTGTATGGGGCATATAGGACGATGTGGACCTGCACAGACAATTTTCTGTCTTAGGCAGTAGTATCCATTACGAACTTCAAATAACAATTCCGGGGAATAAATTTGCTAAAATTGTAAAAATACCGAATATCGGGATGACCGTTGTATGGGGGCTATACGAAGACGTGGACTTGCACAGACATGTTTCTGTCTCAGACTTTAGTATCCATTACGAACTTCAAATACCAAATTTGAAATAATTCCGGTGAATAATGTCGCTAAAATCATCCAAATACCGAATATCGGGAGGTACCGTAATATGGGGCTGTACGCAATTATCTGTCTTAAAATGTACTATCCATTACGAACTTCAAGTACCAAATTTGACACAATTCCGGTGAATAAATTTGCTAAAATCATCAAAATACTGAATAGCGTGAGGTACCGTTATAAGAAGACGTGAACCTGCAAAGACAATTTTCTGTCTTAGGCTGTACTATCCATTACGAACTTCAAATACCAAATTTGAAATAATTTCTGTGAATAATGTCGCCAAAATCATCAAAATACCGAATATCGGGAGATGCCGTTGTATGGGGCTCTACGCAGACGTTGACTTGCACAGACATTTTTCTGTCTCAGACTGTAGTATCCATTACGAATTTCAAATACCAATTTTGAAACAATTCCGGTGAATAATGTCGCTAAAATCATCAAAATACCGAATATCGGGAGGTACCGTTATAAGAAGACGTGGACCTGCACAGACAATTTTCTGTCTTAGACGTAATATCCATTACGAACTTCAAACGCCAAACTTGAAACAATTAAAAATACCGAATAGCGGGAGGTACCGTTATATGGGGGCTATACGAAAACGTGTACATAGACAATTTTCTGTCTCAGGCTCTACTATCCGTTACGAACTTCAAGTAACAAATTTGAAGCAATTCTGGTGAATAATGTCGCTAAGATCATCAAAATACCGAATATCGGGAGGTACCGTTATATGGGGGCTATACGAAGACGTGGATCTGCACATACAATTTTGTGTCTTAGGCTGTAGTATCCAATACGAACTTCAAATACCTAATTCCGGAGGTACCGTTATATGAGGTCTTTACGAAGACGTGTACGTGCATAGACAATTTTCTGTCTTAGGCTGTACTATCCATTACGAACTTCAAATACGATATTTGAACCAATTCCGGTGAATAATGTCGCTAATATCATCCAAATACCGAATATCTCGAAGTACCGTTATATGGGGGCTATACGAAGACGTGGATCTGTACAGACAATTTTCTGTCTTAGGCTGTAGTATCCATTACGAACTTCAAGTAACAAATTTGAAACAATTCCGGTGAATAATGTCGCTAAGATCATCAAAATACCGGCTATCGGGAGGAAGCGTTATATGTAGGCTATACAATGACATGGACCTGCATAGGTAACATTTGTCATAAGCCATTACAATATTCAAATGCGAAACTTAAAAAAATCGGTAATAATATCGAAAAAATCATCAAAATACCGAATATCAGGAGGTACCGTTGTATGGGGGCTATACAAAGACGTGGATCTGTAAAAATATGCTGTCTTAGACTGTAGCATGCATTACGAAACTCCATATACCAAATTTGACACTATTCCGTTGAATAATGTCGCTAAAATCAATAAAATACCGAATATCGGGAGGTGCCGGTATATAGAGGCTATACGAAGACGTGGGTCTGCACAGACAATTTTCTATCTTAGGCTTTACTATCCATTACGAAAAAACTTAAAAAATTCGGTAATAATATAGATAAAATAATCAAAATACCGAATATCAGGATGTACCGTTGTATGGGGCCTATATGAGGACGTGGACCTGCACAGGCAATTTTCTGTCTTAGGCTGTACTATCCATTGCGAACTTCAAATAAAAAAATTTGAAACTATTCCGGTGAATAATGTCGCTAAAATCATTAAAATACCGAATATCGGGAGGTGCCGGTATACAGGGGCTATACGAAAACGTGTACCTGCATAGACAATTTTCTGTCTTAGGCTATACTATCCATTACGAACTTCAAATTCCATATTTGAAATAATTCCGGTGAATAATGTCGCTAAAATCATCCAAATACCGAATATCGGGAGGTACCGTTATATGGGGGCTATACACAATTTTCTGTCTTAGACTGTAGTATCCATTACGAACTTCGAATACCAAATTTGAAACAATTCCGGTGAATAATGTCGCTAAAATCATCAAAATACCGAATATCGGACGTGGACCTGCACACACAATTTTCTGTCTTAGGCTGTACTATCCATTACGAACTTCAGATACCAAATTTGAAAGAATTCAGGTGAATAATGTCGCTAAAATCATCAAAATAACGAATATCGGGTGGTACCGTGCGGGATGGACCTTCATAGACAATTTTCTGTCTTAGGCTGTACAATCCATTACGAACTTCAAAATACCAATTTTGAAGCAATTCTGGTATATGATGTCGCTAAAATCATCAATATACCGAATATCGGGAGGTATCGTTATATGAGGGCTATACGAAGATGTGTACGTTCATAGGTAACATTTGTCATAAGCCATTACAATATTCAAATGCGAAACTTAAAAAAAATCGGTAATAATGTAGAAAAAATCATCAAAATACCGAATATCAGAAGGTATCGTTGTATGGGGCCTATATGAAGACGTGGACCTTTACCCTTACGAACTTCAAATACCAAATTTGAAAGAATTTCTGTGAATAATGTGGCTAAAATCATCAAAATATCGAATATCTGGAGGTACCTTTATATGGTGGCTATACGACGACATGGACCTGCATAGGTAACAGTTGTGGTAAGCCATTACAATATTCAAATGCGACACTTAAAAATTCGTTAATAATCATCATAATACCTGTGAATAATGTCGCCAAAATCATCAAAGTACCGAATATCGGGAGATACCGTTGTATGGGGCTCTACGCAGACGTGGTCTTACACAGACATATTTCTGTCTCAGACTATAGTATCCATTACGAACTTCAAATACCAATTTTGAAACAATTCCGGTGAATAATGTCGCTAAAATCATCAAAATACCGAATATCGGGAGGTACCGTTATAAGAAGACGCGGGCCTGCACAGACAATTTTCTGTCTTAGACTGTAATATCCATTACGAACTTCAAGTAACAAATTTTAAACAATTCCGGTGAATAATGTCGCTAAGATCATCAAAATACCGAATATCAGGAGGTACCGTTATATGGGGGCTATGCGAAGGCGTGGATCTGCACAGACAATTTTCTGTCTTAGGATTCAGTATCCATTACGAACTTCAAGTAACAAATTTGAAACAATTACGGTGAGTAATGTCGCTAAGATCATCAAAATACCGGCTATCGGGAGGAACCGATATATGAAGGCTATACTACAACATGGACCTGCATAGGTAACATTTGTCATAAGCCATAACAATATTTAAATGCGAAACTTAAAAAAAATCGGTAATAATGTACATGAAATCATCAAAATACCGAATATCAAGAGTTACCGTTATATGGGGGGCCATGAACAACATTCCCCTTTGGAATTGGAACGACACGGGCTTGCTTCCACAAACAAGGAAACACAGACGACATCAAAGAAGAATTGACCAAATCCAAAAAAAACTCACACACATATGGAATTAATCTTTCCAAAAAATCCATAGGTATTCCATCAACTCCGACAGATTTCTACTTTATTCTGTTTAGTGCAATAATAATTTCTTCCATACGAACACAACTAAAAGAAAATCCATAACTGCGTGCGTTAGACAATTGCAAATCAATATCAGGCATATGTGAATTCCTATATTGAAACAAGTAAAAAAGAAGCTAAGTTCGGCCGGGCCAAACTTTTAATACCCTCCACAATTTCGAAGTAATTTGAAAATTTTGAAAAAAAAATCCAAAAACTACCACTTAAATGAAAATCGTTATATGTAAACTATACGAAGACGTGGACCTGTATACGAAATTTTTTGTCGTAGGCTGTGGTGCCTATTACGAACTTAAAATACCAAATTTGAAACAATTTTGGTGAACAATGTTGCTGAAATCATCAAAATGCCGAATAAATAACGGAGGTACCGTTATATAGAATGTAGTGCCAATTAAGATCTTCCAGTACGAAATTTGAAACAATTCTGCTGAATAATGTTGCTGAAACCATCAAAATACCGAATATTGGGATGTATATGGGGGCTATACGAACCTTGGACTTGCATACAAAAATGCAAATTTTGTCATAGGCTGCAGTACCTATTAGGAACTTTCAGTACGAAATTTGAAACGATTCCAGTGTATAATGTTGCTGAAATCGTCAAAATACTGTGTACGGGAGGTACCGTTGTATGGAGGCTATACGAAGACTAATACCTGCATACGAAATTTTTTTGGTAGGCTGTAGTACCCATTAGGAACTTTCAGTACCAAATTTGAAAAGAAAAGGGAGGTATCGTTATACGGGCGCTATACGAAGACTTGGGCCTGCATACAAAAAATGTTGTCATGTTCTGTAGTACCGATAAGGATCTTCCAGTACGAAATTTGGAACAATTCCGCTGAATAATGTTGCTAAAATCATCAAAATACCGACTATCGGGAGGTACCATTATATGCAGGCTATACGAAGACTCAGACCTGCATACAAAAATGTTTGGCTTAGGCTGTAGTACCCACTACGAACTTTAAATACGAAATTTTGAATGATTCCGGCAAATAATGTTGCTAAAACCGTCAAATACCGAATATCGGAGGTACCGTTATATGGGGTCTATACGAAAAGGTGGTGGACCGACATGGTCCAATTACGAACCTAACCTGCCTTCTGGAAAACAATGCATGTATGCAAAATGCCTTATATCTCAATTCGTTGCAAAGATAACAACGGACAGACATACGGACGGACAGGAAGACCGACGGAAATCGATAGATCGTCTTAGAATTTTATGCTGATCCACAATATATACTTTGAAGGGTTTATTAAGAATATTTCGAGGAGTTACAAATGGAATTACAAAGTTAATAAACCCTCCATAGAATGGTGGAGGGTATAAAAATAGTTCAGATCATCAACATCAATGTCAAGAGACATCATCATCACCACCAAACCAACCTGAAGTCCTAAAAAAAACGCCACATAGCAGTTGAACCCAACGTATTAAATTTCTTAGAGTAATACTTTCTACGCTCACAATGAATAACTAACTTCGCTCTATTACGATAACTACAAATTTTTTTCCAATTATCATTGCTTTTGTAATGTGATTTGAACTAATCCAATTATCATCAGATCGCATTTTTCGATGCACCAAAGGAACAAAATCAAACAACCTCAATAAAAGATTTGATATTTGAGAACATTTAGCGTTAACATCCACAACATTCAGCATATCAATATTAAAGGCTGATAGGTAAAAAAAAAAACCCCGGCCAGTCAATACAAGAGTAATACAAGAGCCAGTCAACACAAAATGTATTAACACCAATATTTAACGAGGCAAAAATGAGTTAATGATCAGATATCGATGCACATATTGCCTGATCAGACAGATGTACTATAGCACAATAATTTATCAGCATAAAATCAAGCAGTGAAGACGCACGATGTGAAACATCATAGTAAGTAGGTTTGGAATTATGAAAAACTGACAAGTTTAACCGAAAACAGACTGAACGATCAGACATAGATTTATGTGGATCAATCATATTGGCATTAAAATCACCCACTACAACAATTTTTGAATATTCTAAAAATAAATCACTATGAATATCTTCAAAAACATTAATATCACCTGAAGGAGGAAGATACACAACACCAAACAGAACCTTTTCATCGGCAGACATAATCTCAATAAAAAGCTATCACAGATGATCTGAATAAAACTTTATGAGAAATATCACTAGAAATGTATAAGTTATTTGTTTTACCTTCTTGATTATCTTTATTTAATTATTATTTATTAAGTATTAAGCATTTCACTAAAATTATTAGAGTAATATTAATTGTTGTTGTTTCTTAAGTATTAGTTATTAAAATTATTAATTATTATTAATGTTGATTGTTGAATGTTGTTGTTATTGTTGTCGTTGCTGCTCAAGTTCCTTTACTTGTTGGTGCTGCTTGTTTTAAGTTTGAGTTTCGGTGGAAGACTGTCGAGTTTTAGTTTTGTCTTTCATTTCATGGTGGTGCTTTTTCAAAATGTGTCGACGATGCACTTACAGTCATTTATTGTGGGAAAATGCTAACCAAGCATTTCTCAGCGACGAATGTTTATTTCGGTAACTCTTCCCCTCCTTAGTTGGAGCCGTCCCCGGATACATTGGCTGTTTGAGATACTACTGCTTGCAGAGATTTATTGAAGGCAGCTAATTTTTGTTTTTTTAGAATTCGTTTAACCACAAAAAATGTAGAAAAGACTCCACAAAGAGAGATGACCAAGGTTAAACTTATATAGTGGTTTTCAGCAACTTTGCACTGAAGATTTTGAATATGCTGCAAATTTTCTAGGTTCGAATGGTGCAGATAAGGGATATTTAGCACCTCTATATCCTCCGTCAGGTTGACGACAGCCGACCTAGGTATTCCTGGTGTTAAGGACACTGAGCCATTTCGATTCTTATAAATTGTTCCATTGACTTTGACTTCTTCCTCAAACAATAACAAGTATGTTCCGCTAAAAATCAGCGGTGGCTCTCCCCTTTTCCTCAATTTTTACTGTTTGGTCGTTGACCACAACAACGCCATCATCAATTTTGACTATGGGTGGTATGTTGTTAAATTTGGTGCGACACATAGCTCTTTTTCCCGACACTAGTTGCAAAGCACATGACGATGCCAATGAAGGTAGACAAAATGTGGGGATGGTTGCAGTACAATTTTTAACGGCTATTGTAAAATTTTTGCAGACGGCAATTGTTGATTCTTCAAGGTGAAGAATCTTGTTATTATGAGCTACAGGGAAGATGATAAGTTTTCTACATGTTGACTTATGCTTAGGATATTTAATTAAAAAGAAAATTACGTTATCTACTTGAATAACTTTAATATTAGATACTCTTAAAATATCCGCGGTAGAGTAATCATTCGTCTCAATAAGTTTTATTTCTTGGGCATCCAAAATGGCCGGATTAATAAGACCCAATTTTTCTCAAGTGAGTGACAGAATTATGCCATTAAGATCAAAAATAATGGCTCTATTTCTCGATAGTAATAAATCAAACAAGTTTCCCGTATTAATTCTTTCCTTTTTTTCTATTGCCAGAATCTGATTAAGTTTTTTAGAGAGTTCATCTATTTGTAGCTGCACTGCCGTGTTAATGTTAATCTGTCTATTGTTTTGGTCTATAAGTTGATCTGAAATTTCTTGTAATTTCTCAAAATCATCATGGTCTGGGGTTCCAGTGATGTATTTGAAAAGAGTCCCTAGGGCATTTAATCCCCTTTTATACCTATGGTGTAAATTTACTAAATTCAATAGTCTGTCAATTTCGTCCAAATCTGCTTTTATAATTTTTTTTCATATGCGACTCCGGGAATAAATTGCATGCATGGGCCGCCTCATCCTTCATGTTCGAATATAGTGTCAAATTCGTAATGTGCTTAAGGTATCCGTATTCTTGAAAAACTATTAAATTTCCATCATAAATTGGAATATAATTCGCATTATTATAGTCAAGAATCTCGGCGGTTGAGAGTGCCAAAAGGCTTATAAATCCGAAAGTCAACCTAAGATAAGAAAAAATAATTAACTCAGTTTAGGTTCTTATATTGTCCTTATGGACCCTCCTCCCTCCTATTAATAGAGTAGTTCCTAGATCTTGTTGAACATCTTTTTCGACATATAAAGGAGTAAGTTTATTGCCCAATCTTTTGTTGGTCTTAACCAAAACTTTATCTCCTGATTCATATATCTGAGTTCTTCGGCTTGCATTATGTAGTATCAGATCTTTCTGCTGAGCACTTTGAAGCCGATTTACAACTTCTCCGTCGATATCGTTTGTACGAAATACTTCAATAGGTTTTTTCCCAATCACTGAATGTACGGATCTGTTATACTCTATTGTAGCCATGAGTATAACTTCTTCCGTATCATCTAATAATCTCTCAAATTTCAGACTGCGAGCGATTTCGGTAAGGGTGCTATGGAAACGTTCCACCTGTCCGTTAGAAGTACTATGTAATGGAGGCGCATTTACAATTTCAATGTTGAACATATTCTTCAACATCGACTTTATTGTGTTTGAATTGAATGCCTTTTCGTTGTCACAGTAAATCGTCGTTGTATTAGAATACAAATGTAGAGGCTGTACGTCTACTATAGTTCTCGATCTTAGTGGCTGAACTACAGCAAATTTAGAGAACTTGTCAATGCATGTGAGAAAGTGTTTAGAATCCGTGGAAAGAACGAACCCCACGTAGCGTTGTGGGTTGTGGAAAATTTTT
The DNA here is from genome assembly GCF_030504385.1 of Musca domestica. Classification (NCBI taxonomy): domain Eukaryota; kingdom Metazoa; phylum Arthropoda; class Insecta; order Diptera; family Muscidae; genus Musca; species Musca domestica. The sequence goes on along the minus strand of NW_026712293.1, from coordinate 4,811,218 downwards.
CATAGCATTTACTTTATCAGCCCAGGTTGTTATGCCATTTGTTGTTACCATAAATCCGAGATATTCTGTTTCTTTTCTGAAAAATTTAGATTTTTCCGCTGAAACTTTCATATTTTCCTCTAAAAGACTTTTTAGAACTGATTCCACATCCCGAATATGATTTTCCTCGGACGCCGAGAAGATAATTACATCATCAATATAGACGAAACAACACTTCCCGATATGTTCTCGTAGAACATAATCAATGGCACGCTGAAAAATACTAGGTGCGTTTTTTAAGCCAAATGGCAAACGACAAAACTCGTATTTTCCATTTCTCACGGAGAATGCTGTTTTTTCTCTGTCCCGCTCAGCTAGCTCTATTTGATGGAAACCGGATTTTAGGTCTAGGGTTGTAAAATACTTGGCCCCACCTAAATTAGACAAAATCTCTGTTATGTCTGGTATAGGATATTTGTCGTTAATGGTTTTGTCATTTAGTTTACGGAAGTCAATGACCAGACGTTTGTTTGGGCAACCAAATTCGTCTACTCCTTTTTTATCAACCACCCATATTGGGTTGTTGTAAGGAGATCGTGACGGTCTAATAATACCGTTGGCTAGTAAATTCTCAACTTCGTTTTTGACAAAATCACTTACACCCAATGGGTAGGGGTAAAGCCTCGAGTAAACCGGCTCTTCGTCAGTAGTTCTAATATTAGCAATTACATTAGTATTATAAGCAAGTGCTTCGTCAGGATCCGCAAATGCTTTAATATTTCTTTGAATCATATCATTAAATTTTCCTCTAATACCTAATGGAACTGCTAAAGAATTTAGTTCTAAATAATTAACATCTTTACAGGAATCATAGTAAAGTGGTTCGACGTTATTTGCATAAAAAATTTTCGATTTTCCCAGGTCTATTGATGCGTTCAAAGTTTTTAAAATGTCGAGTCCGATTATCCCATCAAACGTCTCCAAACTAGGAAGAACAAAAAAAATCAGTAAATATTCCAAATATGTTTGTTCGGACCTTCTCCTTAATTCTGTTTGTATTATGAATTGATTTTACCAAAAATGGTCGATTAACTGATGTCACTCCCTGGAGTCCGTTGAATGGCTTAATGTAGTTTTTGGAGGTGCCAGTATCTATTAAAAATTTTCTTGTTTTGCCTGCAATCACCCTTGGGATCCAAGGAAGCAGGGACCCTTGCCTAAAAAATTAAGCTCTTCGATGTCTTCGTCAGCCTCACATGCCAACACCTCATAAGTGTCCTCGTCTAGTTGCCTATTCTCATCTGCGAATACTTCATTATTTCTATCGCAAGTTTTATTATTGGAACGAGTTTCTTCAATATGGTTCAATCTCTGCCATTTTTGAACATTGCTATTAGAAAATCTACCAGAATCTAGATAACGTTTTTCAGCTTTTGGTGGTAAATTATTAATGTTTCTTGACTCATCGCCTCCGTACAACACCTTGTTAGAACTATCAGGTTTCGGTGTCACATAAGGAGCTTGAGAGTTTGAACGTTGGCTGTATCTGAATTTTGATGAAGATGGATCTATATCCATGGGTTCTGATTTTTGCTGATTATTCACTGTACCTTGAGTTTTCGAAGAAAGTCTATACGGTTGACTCTTGCTATCCTTCATCTCATTTCTCTTGGCGAAGCTGGAAGAGATTTCACAGCATCGAGGTTATCCGTACCGATCGATTTTAATTTCTTCGTACGTGTCTACGGATGTTTGCATACAGAGTTTGCATAACACATATTTTCTTCGTCAGTTCACTAATTTGATCTTTTAACGCTTTATTTTCTGAGTCTATAATGGCACGCTGCCCTTAGAGTGCTGCACTTACAGCAGCATCCACAATTTGTTTGATTTGTTTGGCGTTCATAATTTGGTCACTTTTTTTAAGTTTTTTTTTTCCTCTTGAGGAATGATTACTCTACTTACATGGATTCTATTGATCGTTGGGCGCCAGTTATTTGTTTTAACTTCTTGATTATCTTTATTTAATTATTATTTATTAAGTATTAAGCGTTTCACTAAAATTATTAGAGTAATATTAATTGTTGTTGTTTCTTAAGTATTAGTTATTAAAATTATTATTAATGTTGGTTGTTGAATGTTGTTGTTATTGTTGTTGTTGCTGCTCAAGTTCCTTTACTTGTTGGTGCTGCTTGTTTTAAGTTTGAGTTTCGATGGAAGACTGTCGAGTTTTAGTTTTGTCTTTCATTTCATGGTGGTGCTTTTTCAAAATGTGTCGACGATGCACTTACAGTCATTTATTGTGGGAAAATGCTAACCAAGCATTTCTCAGCGACGAATGTTTATTTCGGTAACTTATATACCAACATTACCACCTCTAGAGTATCAACGGTCATTCCTCACAAATTTATACCCAGGTACATTTATTGCACTAGTTGGAATATCAGATTTCAGTCAAGTTTCAGATATACCAAAAAAATTCAAGCCTGATCCAAAGAAAATAGTTTTGAGCTCAAAAAACTTCGTTGAATTCATAGATGGCCTACATTGTCAGACTTTGGATGGTTACGCATCTCGGAAACAGACTCATGTGTACGATACTGATTGGTAAGAAAGGATTCAAATTCTACCCACTTTAGAATAGCCGTTTGTCAGATAAACCTTGCTCCCACAATGTTAGCGTTTAGTCTGGAAGACGATAAGAACAAAGAAATACAAATATCGGATCCCAACTTCTGACATCGATCTCGTACATTGCAAGTGTATCAATACAGGAGTTGATACCACGTTGCATTGACTTAATGGCGCTAGCTGATTTGGATTTTAAAAAAGGAAGATTGAATAATACTTTCAGCTGACCATTCACAAGAATGCGCTTATTTTCGAAACGAGAACTTAGGTTTTGCCAGTCAAGCTGGAAACCTTGATTAGTCAAGGGAGCTCTTTGGACTATATCACGTGCTTCACCTTTAGTCTTCTGGGTCAAATTGAATAAGCCCTCAACTGGATTGAACATGTCTTTAATGGAAATTGCATGTCATTTCCATTAAAGAGTTCGATGTCGCATGGTGGAATGTTAAAAGAATAACTTGAACTATGTTCGGGATGGATAACAGAGGTAGGACTTTGGAATGGTAATGATTGCGGAGAAGTTCTGGGATCTTTTGGTGCTGCCTGAGACTGAAAATCCTCCAGAAGCTGTGTCAACTTGGCAAAACATGTACAATAAGTCACGTACGTATTGTTGTACTTAGCTTTGGAGGTATCCAATTCAGAATCAGTATCTTCATCACCATCTTCCTCATCCCCTTAATTTTTCCGATCGATCATGAATTGCTCCAATGATGATTTCACATTTTCCCATAGGGACTTGAATTCGGAAATATGAATTTTTATTAATTAGGAAGACGTGAGAGGAGTACTAGGTAATCAGCGTTACGAATAAAGAAATACAACAACAAAAATTTCTCAGAAATCGTAGACAAATAATAATAATTTAATGTTCTCTATGCCTTTTTAAGGAAAAAAATAAGTATTTGCAGAGATTTCAAGAAGTTTCCGTAGAAAAATATCGAATATCTGCTTAAATACGCCGAAAATTAGAAAAGTTCTGCAAAATTCAGAAAAACGGAAAATTAATTAATGTTAATTAGTTTCTATTAGAAAAGCAACCTCCTGCGGCGATAGAATGTACTGAAAGCTCAAAACAAGCGAAAAACTCTGAAATTATTTTGATGCTACCCAACACCAATTTCCTTTCGCAAGAAAATTGGGAAATTGTGAAGAAACGTATAATTTTAGGAATATTTTGCATTTATTTATACTATTACTAATTTTTTCGAATATATAGACGGTATGTCCAAAAGTTACAAAAAGCTTAAAAGTTTTTCGAAAAAGTGTGAAAATTAATAATTTCACAGTTATCTTCTTACATAAAAGGCGACACCTAGCGGCAAAAATATGAACTACAATAATATGTGTCGCAAACTATTCAAAGTGCGGACATATAAACGGAACGTCGGTAGGGTGCACGTATAAGCGAAGAGAACACCAACAGAAAATTACCGATCACTGTTGAGTGGAATGACAAAATAGAGCGCTGCTTGTGTTGGCTGTGCGAACGAACGACTCAACAACAAGTGGAAGTATATGTGTCGGTATGTGAATATTGATGTTGTTGAAGATATTCTGCGAGGGTTCTCTTACAACAACAACAATACTAATGAAAACAAGTAAAAAACCTGTAAGTTCGGCCGGACCGAACTTTGAGTGCCCTCAACTATTTGGAACTAATTTGGAAATGTTTAAAAACAATTAGATTCGTTCTTTTAAAATCTTTAAAATACCGAATGTAGCTTTGTCATAAGCTATTACAATATTCAAATGCGAAACTTAAATAAAATTGGCAATGCCGAATATTGGGAGGAACCGTTATATAGGGGAAGACATGGACCTGCACAGACAATTTTCTGTCTTAGGCTGTACTATCCATTATGAACTTCAAATACCAAATTTGAAACAATTCCGGTGAATAAATGTGCTAAAATCATCAAAATGCCGAATATCGGAAGGTATCGTTATATGGGGACTATACCAAGACGTGGACCTGCATAGCCAATTTTCTGTCTTAGGCTGTACTATCCGTTACGAACTTCAAATACCAAATTTGAAACAATTTCTGTGAATAATGTCGCTAAAATCATCAAAATACCGAATATCGGGAGGAACCTTAATAAGGGGGCTATACGACGAAATGGACCTGCATAGGTCACAGTTGTCATAAGCCATTACAATATTCCAATGCGAAACTCAAAAAATCGTTAATAATGTAGATAAAATCATCACCGTACAGTTATATGGGGCCTATAGGACGACGTGGACCTGCACAGACATTTTCTGTCTTAGGCTGTAGTATCCATTACGAACTTCAAATAACAATTCCGGGGAATGAATTTGTTAAAATTATCAAATTACCGAATATCGGGATGACGGTTGCATGGGGGCTATACGAAGACGTGGACCTGCAAAGACAATTTTCTATCTTAGATTGTACTGTCCCTTACGAACTTCAAATACCAAATTTGAAACAATTTCTGTGAATAATGTCGCTAAAATCATCAAAATACCGAATATCGGGAGATGCCGTTGTATGGGGCATATAGGACGATGTGGACCTGCACAGACAATTTTCTGTCTTAGGCAGTAGTATCCATTACGAACTTCAAATAACAATTCCGGGGAATAAATTTGCTAAAATTATAAAAATACCGAATATCGGGATGACCGTTGTATGGGGGCTATACGAAGACGTGGACTTGCACAGACATGTTTCTGTCTCAGACTTTAGTATCCATTACGAACTTCAAATACCAAATTTGAAATAATTCCGGTGAATAATGTCGCTAAAATCATCCAAATACCGAATATCGGGAGGTACCGTAATATGGGGCTGTTCGCAATTATCTGTCTTAAAATGTACTATCCATTACGAACTTCAAGTACCAAATTTGACACAATTCCGGTGAATAAATTTGCTAAAATCATCAAAATACTGAATAGCGTGAGGTACCGTTATAAGAAGACGTGAACCTGCAAAGACAATTTTCTGTCTTAGGCTGTACTATCCATTACGAACTTCAAATACCAAATTTGAAATAATTCCTGTGAATAATGTCGCCAAAATCATCAAAATACCGAATATCGGGAGATGCCGTTGTATAGGGCTCTACGCAGACGTTGACTTGCACAGACATTTTTCTGTCTCAGACTGTAGTATCCATTACGAATTTCAAATACCAATTTTGAAACAATTCCGGTGAATAATGTCGCTAAAATCATCAAAATACCGAATATCGGGAGGTACCGTTATAAGAAGACGTGGACCTGCACAGACAATTTTCTGTCTTAGACGTAATATCCATTACGAACTTCAAACGCCAAACTTGAAACAATTAAAAATACCGAATAGCGGGAGGTACCGTTATATGGGGGCTATACGAAAACGTGTACATAGACAATTTTCTGTCTCAGGCTCTACTATCCGTTACGAACTTCAAGTAACAAATTTGAAGCAATTCTGGTGAATAATGTCGCTAAGATCATCAAAATACCGAATATCGGGAGGTACCGTTATATGGGGGCTATACGAAGACGTGGATCTGCACATACAATTTTCTGTCTTAGGCTGTAGTATCCAATACGAACTTCAAATACCAAATTCCGGAGGTACCGTTATATGAGGTCTTTACGAAGACGTGTACGTGCATAGACAATTTTCTGTCTTAGGCTGTACTATCCATTACGAACTTCAAATACGATATTTGAACCAATTCCGGTGAATAATGTCGCTAATATCATCCAAATACCGAATATCTCGAAGTACCGTTATATGGGGGCTATACGAAGACGTGGATCTGCACAGACAATTTTCTGTCTTAGGCTGTAGTATCCATTACGAACTTCAAGTAACAAATTTGAAACAATTCCGGTGAATAATGTCGCTAAGATCATCAAAATACCGGCTATCGGGAGGAAGCGTTATATGTAGGCTATACAATGACATGGACCTGCATAGGTAACATTTGTCATAAGCCATTACAATATTCAAATGCGAAACTTAAAAAAATCGGTAATAATATCGAAAAAATCATCAAAATACCGAATATCAGGAGGTACCGTTGTATGGGGGCTATACAAAGACGTGGATCTGTAAAAATATGCTGTCTTAGACTGTAGCATGCATTACGAAACTCCATATACCAAATTTGACACTATTCCGTTGAATAATGTCGCTAAAATCAATAAAATACCGAATATCGGGAGGTGCCGGTATATAGAGGCTATACGAAGACGTGGGTCTGCACAGACAATTTTCTATCTTAGGCTGTACTATCCATTACGAAAAAACTTAAAAAATTCGGTAATAATATAGATAAAATAATCAAAATACCGAATATCAGGATGTACCGTTGTATGGGGCCTATATGAGGACGTGGACCTGCACAGGCAATTTTCTGTCTTAGGCTGTACTATCCATTGCGAACTTCAAATAAAAAAATTTGAAACTATTCCGGTGAATAATGTCGCTAAAATCATTAAAATACCGAATATCGGGAGGTGCCGGTATACAGGGGCTATACGAAAACGTGTACCTGCATAGACAATTTTCTGTCTTAGGCTATACTATCCATTACGAACTTCAAATTCCATATTTGAAATAATTCCGGTGAATAATGTCGCTAAAATCATCCAAATACCGAATATCGGGAGGTACCGTTATATGGGGGCTATACACAATTTTCTGTCTTAGACTGTAGTATCCATTACGAACTTCGAATACCAAATTTGAAACAATTCCGGTGAATAATGTCGCTAAAATCATCAAAATACCGAATATCGGACGTGGACCTGCACACACAATTTTCTGTCTTAGGCTGTACTATCCATTACGAACTTCAGATACCAAATTTGAAAGAATTCAGGTGAATAATGTCGCTAAAATCATCAAAATAACGAATATCGGGTGGTACCGTGCGGGATGGACCTTCATAGACAATTTTCTGTCTTAGGCTGTACAATCCATTACGAACTTCAAAATACCAATTTTGAAGCAATTCTGGTATATGATGTCGCTAAAATCATCAATATACCGAATATCGGGAGGTATCGTTATATGAGGGCTATACGAAGATGTGTACGTTCATAGGTAACATTTGTCATAAGCCATTACAATATTCAAATGCGAAACTTAAAAAAAATCGGTAATAATGTAGAAAAAATCATCAAAATACCGAATATCTGAAGGTATCGTTGTATGGGGCCTATATGAAGACGTGGACCTTTACCCTTACGAACTTCAAATACCAAATTTGAAAGAATTTCTGTGAATAATGTGGCTAAAATCATCAAAATATCGAATATCGGGAGGTACCTTTATATGGTGGCTATACGACGACATGGACCTGCATAGGTAACAGTTGTGGTAAGCCATTACAATATTCAAATGCGACACTTAAAAAATTCGTTAATAATCATCATAATACCTGTGAATAATGTCGCCAAAATCATCAAAGTACCGAATATCGGGAGATACCGTTGTATGGGGCTCTACGCAGACGTGGTCTTACACAGACATATTTCTGTCTCAGACTATAGTATCCATTACGAACTTCAAATACCAATTTTGAAACAATTCCGGTGAATAATGTCGCTAAAATCATCAAAATACCGAATATCGGGAGGTACCGTTATAAGAAGACGCGGGCCTGCACAGACAATTTTCTGTCTTAGACTGTAATATCCATTACGAACTTCAAGTAACAAATTTTAAACAATTCCGGTGAATAATGTCGCTAAGATCATCAAAATACCGAATATCAGGAGGTACCGTTATATGGGGGCTATGCGAAGGCGTGGATCTGCACAGACAATTTTCTGTCTTAGGATTCAGTATCCATTACGAACTTCAAGTAACAAATTTGAAACAATTACGGTGAATAATGTCGCTAAGATCATCAAAATACCGGCTATCGGGAGGAACCGATATATGAAGGCTATACTACAACATGGACCTGCATAGGTAAAATTTGTCATAAGCCATAACAATATTTAAATGCGAAACTTAAAAAAAATCGGTAATAATGTACATGAAATCATCAAAATACCGAATATCAAGAGTTACCGTTATATGGGGGTGTACGAAAACGTGTACATGCATCGACAATTTTCAGTCTTAGGTTGTACTATCCATTACGAACTTCAAATACCAAATTCCGGACGTACCGTTATATGGGGGCTTGACGAAGACGTGTACGTGCATAGACAATTTTCTGTCTTAGGCTGTACTATCCATTACGAACTTCAAATACCAAATTTGAAATAATTCCTGTGAATAATGTCGCCAAAATCATCCAAATACCGAATATCGGGAGGTACCGTTATATGGGGGCTATACGAAGACGTGGACCTGCACAGACAATTTTCTGTCTTAGGCTGTAGTATCCAATACAAACTTCAAGTAACAAATTTGAAACAATTCCGGTGAGTAATGTCGCTAAGATCATCAAAATACCGGCTATCGGGAGGAAGCGTTATATGAGGGCTATACTACGACATGGACCTGCATAGTTAACATTTGTCATAAGCCATAAAAATATTTATGGGGGTGTACGAAAACGTGTACATGCATAGACAATTTTCTGTCTTAGGCTGTACTATCCATTTCGAACTTCAAATACCAAATTCCGGAGGTACCGTTATATGAGGTCTTTACGAAGACGTGTACGTGCATAGACAATTTTCTGTCTAGGCGGTACTATCCATTACGAACTTCAAATACGATACTTGAACCAATTCCTATGAATAATGTCGCTAATATCATCAAAATACCGAATATCAGGAGGTACCGTTGTATGGGGGCTATACGAAGACGTGGATCTGCATAGACAATTTTCTGTCCCAGGCTCTACTATCCGTTACGAACTTAAAGTAACAAAGTTGAAACAATTCCGGTGAATAATGTCGCTAAGATCATTAAAATACCGAATATCGGGAGGTGCCGGTATATAAGGGCTATACGAAGACGTGGGTCTGCACAGACAATTTTCTATCTTAGGCTGTACTATCCATTACGAACTTCAAATACCAATTTTGAAATAATTCCGGTAAAATCATCAATATACTGAATATCGGGAGGTACAGTTATATGGGGGCTATACGAAGATGTGTACGGGCATAGACCAAAAATCATCAAAATACCTAATATCGGGAGGTACCTTTATATGGGGGCTATACGAAGATGTGCACGTGCATAGGTAACATTTGTCATAAGCCATTACAATATTCAAATGCGAAACTTAAAAAAATCGGTAATAATGTAGATAAAATAATCAAAATACCGAATATCAGGATGTACCGTTGTATGGGGCCTATATGAGGACGTGGACCTGCACAGGCAATTTTCTGTCTTAGGCTGTACTATCCATTGCGAACTTCAAATAACAAATTTGAAAATATTCCGGTGAATAATGTCGCTAAAATCATTAAAATACCGAATATCGGGAGGTGCCGGTATACAGGGGCTATACGAAAACGTGTACTTGCATAGACAATTTCCTGTCTTAGGCTATACTATCCATTACGAACTTCAAATTCCAAATTTGAAATAATTCCGGTGAATAATGTCGCTAAAATCATCCAAATACCGAATATCGGGAGGTACCGTTATATGGGGGCTATACACAATTTGCTGTCTTAGACTGTAGCATCCATTACGAACTTCGAATACCAAATTTGAAACAATTCCGGTGAATAATGTCGCCAAAATCATCAAAATACCGAATATCGGACGTGGACCTGCACAGAAAATTTTCTGTCTTAGGCTGTACTATCCATTACGAACTTCAGATACCAAATTTGAAAGAATTCAGGTGAATAATGTCGCTAAAATCATCAAAATAACGAATATCGGGTGGTACCGTGCGGGATGGACCTTCATAGACAATTTTCTGTCTTAGGCTGTACAATCCATTACGAACTTCAAATACTAATTTTGAAACAATTCAGGTAAATGATGTCGCTAAAATCATCAATATACCGAATATCTGGAGGTACCGATTTATGGGGGCTATACGAAGATGTGTACGTGCATAGGTAACATTTGTCATAAGCCATTACAATATTCAAATGCGAAACTTAAAAAAATCGGTAATAATGTAGATGAAATAATCAAAATACCGAATATCAGGAGGTACCGTTGTATGGGGCCTATATGTACTATCCATTACGAACTTCAAATACCCAACTTGAAACAATTCCGGTGAATAATGTCGCTAAAATCATCAAAATACCGAATATCGGGTGGTACCGTGCGGGATGGGCCTTCATAGACAATATTCTGTCTTAGGCTGTACAATCCATTACGAACTTCAAATACCAATTTTGAAACAATTCCGGTAAATGATGTCGCTAAAATCATCAATATACCGAATATTGGGAGGTACAGTTATATGGGAGCTATACGAAGATGTGTACGTGCATAGGTAACATTTGTCATAAGCCATTACAATATTCAAGTGCGAAACTTAAAAAAAATGGTAATAATGTAGATAAAATCATCAAAATACCGAATATCAGGAGGTACCGTTGTATGGGGCCTAAATGAAGACTTGGACCTGCGAGGACAATTTTCTGTCTTAGGCTGTACTATCCATTGCGAACTTCAAATACCAAATTTGAAACTATTCCGGTGAATAATGTCGCTAAAATCATTAAAATACCGAATATCGGGAGGTGGCGGTATATAGGGCTATGCGAAAACGTGTACCTACATAGACAAGTAACAAATTTGAAACAATTCCGGTGAATTATTAAAAATACCAAATATCGGGAGATACCATTTCATGGGGGCTATACACAATTTTCTATCTTAGACTGTAGTATCTATTACAAAATTCAAATACCAAACTTTAAACAATTCCGGTGAATAATGTCGAAAAAATCATCAAAATACCGAATATCGGGTGGTACCGTTATGTGGGGCTATACGAAGATGTGTACGTGCATAGACCAAAAATCATCAAAATACCGAATATCTGGAGGTACCGTGGTATGGGTGCTATACGAAAACGCGTACCTGCATAGACAATTTTCTGTCTTAGGCTGATCTATCTGTTTCGAACTTCAAGTAACAAATTTGAAACAATTCCGGTGAATAATGTCGCTAAGATCATCAAAACACCGAATATCGGGAGGTACCGTTATATGGGGGCTATACGAAGACGTGGATCTGTGCAATATGCTGTCTTACCCTGTAGAATCCATTACGAACTCAAAAAACCAAATTTGAAACTCTTCCGGTGAATAATATCGCTAAAATCATCAAATACCCAATTTCAAACAATTCCGGTGAATAATGTCGCTAAAATCATCAAAATACCGAATATCGGAAGGTACCGTTGTGTGGGGGCTATACGTAGACATGGATCTGTGCAAGATGCTGTCTTACCCTGTAGAATCCATTACGAACTCCAAATACCAAATTTGAAACTATTCCGGTGAATAATGTCGCTAAAATCATCAAAATACCGAATATCGGGAGGTATCGTTATATAAGTGATATACGAAGACGTGGACCTGCATAGACAAGATTCTATCTTAGGCTGTATTATCCATTACGAACTTCAAATGCCAAACTTGAAACAATTAAAAATACCAAATATCGGGAGGTACCGTTTCATGGAGGCTATACCAAAACGCGTACCTGCATAACAATTTTCTCTTTTAGGCTGTACTATCCATTACGAACTTCAAATACCAAATTTGAAACTATTCAGGTGAATAATGTCGCTAAAATCATCAAAATGCCAAATATCGGGAGGTACCGTTATATGGGGGCTATACGAAGACATGGACCTACACAGACAATTTTCTGTCTTAGACTGTACTATCCATTACGAACTTAAAATGCCAAATTTGAAACAATTAAAAATACCGATTATCGGGAGGTACCGTTATATCGGTGCTATACGAAGACGTGTACCTACATAGACAAGTAACAAATTTGAAACAATTCCGGTGAATAATTAAAAATACCAAATATCGGGAGATACCATTTCATGGGGGCTATACGAAAACGCGTACCTGCATAACAATTTTCTGTTTTAGGCTGTACTATACATTACGAACTTTAAATACAAAATTTGAAACCATTCCGGTGAATAATGCCGCTAAAATTATTAAATACCAAATTTAAAAAAAATCCGGTGAATAATGTCGCTAAAATCATCAAAATACCGAGTTTCGGGAGGTACCGTTTCATAGGAGCTATACGAAAACCCGTACCTACATAACAAATTTCTGTTTTAGGCTGTACTATCCATTACGAACTTCAAATACCAAATTTGAAACTATTCAGGTGAATAATGTCGCTAAGATCATCAAAATACCAAATATCGGGAGGTACCGTTATATGGGGGCTATACGAAGACATGGACCTACACAGACAATTTTCTGTTTTAGGCTGTACTATCCATTACGAACTTCAAATACCAATTTTGAAACAATTCCGGTAAATGATGTCGCTAAAATCATCAATATACCGAATATCGGGAGGTACCGTTATATGGGGGCTATACGAAGATGTGTACGTGCATAGGTAACATTTGTCATAAGCCATTACAATATTCAAATGCGAAACTTAAAAAAATCGGTAATAATGTAGATAAAATAATCAATAAAAAAATTTGAAACAATTCCGGTGAATAATGTCGCTAAAATCATCAAAATACCGAATATCGGGTGGTACCGCTATGTGGGGCTATACGAAGACGTGGAGCTGCACAGACAATTTTCTGTCTTAGGCTGTACAATCCATTACGAACTTCAAATACTAATTTTGAAACAATTCCGGTAAATGATGTCGCTAAAATCATCAATATACCGAATATCTGGAGGTACCGTTGTATGGGGGCTATACGAAAACGCTTACCTGTATAGACAATTTTCAGTCTTAGGCTGTTCTATCCGTTTCGAACTTCAAGTAACAAATTTGAAACAATTCCGGTGAATAATGTCGCTAAGATCATCAAAATACCGAATATCGGGAGGTACCGTTATATGGGGGCTATACGTAGACGTGGATCTGTGCAAGATGCTGTCTTACCCTGTAGAATCCATTACGAACTCCAAAAACCAAATTTGAAACTATTCCGGTGAATAATGTCGCTAAAATCATCAAAATACCGAATATCGGGTGGTACCGTTATGCGGGGCTATACGAAGACGTGGAGCTGCACAGACAATTTTCTGTCCTAGGCTGTACTATCCATTACGAACTTCAAATACTATTTTTGAAACAATTCCGGTAAATTATGTCGCTAAAATCATCAATTTACCGAATATCTGGAGGTACCGTTGTATGGGGACTATACGAAGATGTGTACGTGCATAGGTAACATTTGTCATAAGCCATTACAATATTCAAATGCGAAACTTAAAAAAATCGGTAATAATGTAGAAAAATAATCAATAAAAAAATTTGAAACAATTCCGGTGAATAATGTCGCTAAAATCATCAAAATACCGAATATCGGGTGGTACCGTGCGGGATGAACCTTCATAGAGAATCTTCTGTCTTAGGCTGTACAATCCATTACGAACTTCAAATACCAAATTTGAAACAATTCCGGTGAATAATGTCGCTAAGATCATCAAAATACCGAATATCGGGTGGTACCGTTATATAGGGGCTATACGAAGAAGTGGAGCTGCACAGACAATTTTCTGTCTTAGGCTGTACAATCCATTACGAACTTCAAATACTATTTTTGAAAAATTCCGGTAAATGATGTCGCTAAAATCGTCAATTTACCGAATATCTAGAGGTACCGTTATATGGGGGCTATACGAAGATGTGTACGGGCATAGACCAAAAATCATCAAAATACCGAATATCGGGTGGTACCTTTATATGGGGGCTATACGAAGATGTGCACGTGCATAGGTAACATTTGTCATAAGCCATTACAATATTCAAATGCGAAACTTAAAAAAATCGGTAATAATGTAGATAAAATAATCAAAATACCGAATATCAGGATGTACCGTTGTATGGGGCCTATATGAAGACGTGGACCTGCACAGGCAATTTTCTGTCTTAGGATGTACTATCCATTGCGAACTTCAAATACCAAATTTGAAAATATTCCGGTGAATAATGTCTCCAAAATCATCAAAATACCGAATATCGGACGTGGACCTGCACAGACAATTTTCTCTCTTAGGCTGTACTATTCATTACGAACTTCAAATACCAAATTTGAAACAATTCCGGTGAATAATGTCGCTAAAATCATCAAATTACCGAATATCGGGTGGTACCGTGCGGAATGGACCTTCATAGACAATCTTCTGTCTTAAGCTGTACAATCCATTACGAACTTCAAAAACCAATTTTGAAACAATTCCGGTAAATGATGTCGCTAAAATCATCAATATACCGAATATCGGGAGGTACAGTTATATGGGAGCTATACGAAGATGTGTACGTGCATAGGTAACATTTGTCATAAGCCATTACAATATTAAAATGCGAAACTTAAAAAAAATGGTAATAATGTAGATAAAATCATCAAAATACCGAATATCAGGAGGTACCGTTGTATGGGGCCTAAATGTAGACGTGGACCTGCACAGGCAATTTTCTGTGTTAGGCTGTACTACCCATTACGAACTTCAAATTCCAAATTTGAAATAATTCCAGTGAATAATGTCGCTAAAATCATACACAATTTTCTATCTTAGACTGTAGCATCCATTACAAATTTCAAATACCAAATTTTTAACTATTCCGGTGAATAATGTCGCCAAAATCATCAAAATACCGAATATCGGGTGGTGCCGTTTTGTGGGGCTATACGAAGATGTGTACGTGCATAGACCAAAAATCATCAAAATACCGAATATCTGGAGGCACCGTGGTATGGGTGCTATACGAAAACGCTTACCTGCATAGACAATTTTCAGTCTTAGGCTGTTCTATCCGTTTCGAACTTCAAGTAACAAATTTGAAACAATTCCGGTGAATAATGTCGCTAAGATCATCAAAATACCGAATATCGGGAGGTACCGTTATATGGGGGCTATACGGAGACGTGGATCTGCACAGACAATTTCCTGCCTTAGGCTGTACTACCCATTACGAACTTCAAATACCAACTTTGAAATAATTCCGGTAAATGATGTCGCTAAAATCATCAATATACCGAATATCGGGAGGTACCGTTATATGGGGGCTATACGAAGACATGGATCTGTGCAATATGCTGTCTTACCCTGTAGAATCCGTTACGAACTCAAAATACCAAATTTGAAACTCTTCCGGTGAATAATATCGCTAAAATCATCAAATACCCAATTTCAAACAATTCCGGTGAATAATGTCGCTAAAATCATCAAAATACCGAATATCGGAAGGTACCGTTGTGTCGGAAGGTACGTAGACGTGGATCTGTGCAAGATGCTGTCTTACCCTGTAGAATCCATTACGAACTCCAAATACCAAATTTGAAACTATTCCGGTGAATAATGTCTATAATCATCAAAATACCGAATATCGGGAGGTACCGTTATATAAGTTATATACGAAGACGTGGACCTGCATAGACAAGTTTCTATCTTAGGCTGTACTATCCATTACGAACTTCAAATGCCAAACTTGAAACAATTAAAAATACCAAATATCGGGAGGTACCGTTTCATGGAGGCTATACCAAAACGCGTACCTGCATAACAATTTTCTGTTTTAGGCTGTACTATCCATTACGAACTTCAAATACCAAATTTGAAACTGTTCAGGTGAATAATATCGCTAAAATCATCAAAATGCCAAATATCGGGAGGTACCGTTATATGGGGGCTATACGAAGACATGGACCTACACAGACAATTTTCTCTCTTAGCCTGTACTATCCATTACGAACTTAAAATGCCAAATTTGAAACAATTAAAAATACCGATTATCGGGAGGTACCGTTATATGGGTGCTATACGAAGACGTGTACCTACATAGACAAGTAACAAATTTGAAACAATTCCGGTGAATAATTAAAAATACCAAATATCGGGAAGTACCGTTTCATGGGGGCTATACGAAAACGCGTACCTGCATAAAAATTTTCTGTTTTAGGCTGTACTATCCATTACGAACTTTAAATACAAAATTTGAAACTATTCCGGTGAATAATGTCGTTCAAATAATCAAATACCAAATTTGAAAAAATTCCGGTGAATAATGTCGCTAAAACCATCAAAATACCGAGTTTCGGGAGGTACCGTTTCATGGGGGCTATACGAAAACGCGTACCTACATAACAAATTTCTGTTTTAGGCTGTACTATCCATTACGAACTTCAAATACCAAATTTGAAACTATTCAGGTGAATAATGTCGCTAAAATCATCAAAATACCAAATATCGGGAGGTACCGTTATATGGGGGCTATACGAAGACATTGACCTACACAGACAATTTTCTGTTTTAGGCTGTACTATCCATTACGAACTTCAAATACCAATTTTGAAACAATTCCGGTAAATGATGTCGCTAAAATCATCAATATACCGAATATCGGGAGGTACCGTTATATGGGGGCTATACGAAGATGTGTACGTGCATAGACCAAAAATCATCAAAATACCGAATATCTGGAGGTACCGTTGTATGGGAGCTATACGAAAACGCGTACCTGCATAGACAATTTTCTGTCTTAGGCTGTTCTATCCGTTTCGAACTTCAAGTAACAAATTTGAAACAATTACGGTGAATAATGTCGCTAAGATCAACAAAATACCGAATATCGGGAGGTACCGTTATATGGGGGCTATACGAAGACGTGGATCTGCACAGACAATTTCCTGCCTTAGGCTGTACTATCCATTACGAACTTCAAATACCAATTTTGAAATAATTCCGGTAAATGATGCCGCTAAAATCATCAATATACCGAATATCGGGAGGTGCCGGTATATAGGGGCTATACAAAAACGTGTACCTGCATAGACAATTTACTGTCTTAGGCTGTTCTATCCGTTTCGAACTTCAAGTAACAAATTTGAAACAATTCCGGTAAATAATGTCGCTAAGATCATTACAATGCCGAATATCGGGAGGAACCGTTATATAGGGGCTATACGAAGAAGTGGAACTGCACAGACAATTTCCTGTCTTAGGCTGTACTATCCATTACGAACTTCAAATAACAAATTTGAAACAATTCCGGTGAAGAATGTCGCTAAAATCATCAAAATACCGAATATCGGGTGGTACCGTTATGCGGGGCCATACGAAGACGTGGAGCTGCACAGACAATTTTCTGTCTTAGGCTGTACAATCCATTACGAACTTCAAATACTATTTTTGAAACAATTCCGGTAAATGATGTCGCTAAAATCATCAATTTACCGAATATCTGGAGGTACCGTTGTATGGGGGCTATACGAAGATGTGTACGTGCATAGGTAACATTTGTCATAAGCCATTACAATATTCAAATGCGAAACTTAAAAAAATCGGTAATAATGTAGATAAAATAATCAATAAAAAAATTTGAAACTATTCTGGTGAATAATGTCGCTAAAATCATCAAAATACCGAATATCGGGTGGTACCGTGGGGGATGGACCTTCATAGAGAATCTTCTGTCTTAGGCTGTACAATCCATTACGAACTTCAAATACCAATTTTGAAACAATTCCGGTAAATGATGTCGCCAAAATCATCAAAGTAACGAATATCGGTCGTGGACCTGCACAGAAAATTTTCTGTCTTAGGCTGTACTATTCATTACGAACTTCAAATACCAAATTTGAAACAATTCCGGTGCATAAATTCGATAAAATCATCAAAATACCAAATATCTGGAGGTACCGTTGTATGGGAGCTGTACGAAAACGCGTACCTGCATAGACAATTTTCTGTCTTAGACTGTACTATCCATTACGAACTTCAAATACCAAATTTAAAACAATTTCGGTGAATAATGTCACTAAAATCATCCAAATACCGAATATCGAAAAGTATCGTTATAATGGTAGTATTCACTCCATTACGAACTACAAACACCAAATTTTTAACAATTCCGGTGAATAATGTCGCCAAAATCATCAAAATACCGAATACCTCGAGGTACCGTTATATGGGGGCTATACGGCGACATGGACATGTATAGAAAACATTTGTCATAACCCATTAAAATATTCAAATGTGAAACTTAAAAAAAATCAGTAATAATGTAGATAAAATCATCAAAATACCGAATATCAGGAGGTACTGTTGTATGGGGCCTATATGAAGACGTGGACCTCCACAGACAATATTCTGTCTTAGGCTGTAGTATCCATTACGAACTTCAATAACAAATTTGAAACAATTCCGGTAACTAATGTAGATAATATAATCAAAATACCGAATATCGGGGAGTACCGTTGTATGGGGGCATTACGAAGACGTGGATCTGCACAGACAATTTTCTGTCTTAGACTGTAGCATCCATTACGAACTTCGAATACCAAATGTGAAACAATTCCAGTGAATAATGTCGCTAAAATCATAAAATACCGAATATCGGGAGGTACCGTTATATGGGGGCTATACGAAGACGTGGACCTGCAAAGACATTTTTCTGTCTTAGACTGTAGCATCCATTACGAACTTCAAATACCAAATTTGAAATAATTCCGGTGAATAATGTCGCTAAAATCATCATCATCATCAAAATCAATACCGAATATCGGGAGGTACCGTTATATGGGGGCTATACGAAGACTTGGACCTGCAAAGACATTTTTCTGTCTTAGACTGTAACATCCATTACGAACTTCAAATTCCAAATTTGAAATAATTCCGGTGAATAATGTTGCTAAAATCATCCAAATTCCGAATATCGGGAGGTACCGTTATATGGGGGCTATACACAATTTTCTGTCTTAGACTGTAGTATCCATTACGAACTTTAAATATGAAATTTGAAACATTTCCCGTGAATAATGTCGCCAAAATCATCAAAATACAGAATATCGGAAGTGGGCCTGCACAGACAATTTTCTGTCTTAGGCTGTACTATACATTACGAACTTTAAATTCCAAATTTCAACAAAATTTCTGTGAATAATGTCGCTAAAATCATCAAAATACCGAATATCGGGAAGTAACGTTATATGGGGCTATACGAAGAGGTGTACGTGCATAGACAATTTTCTGCCTTAGGCTGTACTATGCATTGCGAACTTCAAAAAAGAAATTTTAAACAATTCCGGTGAATAATGTCGCCAAATTCATCAAAATACCGAATATCTCGAAGTACCGTTATATGGGGGCTATACGACATGGACATGTATAGGTGTCAGTTATTGTGAATTATATACAACCCTGCAACACATATATTGGTGCAGCTCCCTCTACTTGTAATGATGTAAATATGATCATGTAAATACCGGTTACCTAATAACATCGATTATCTAGTATTTAGTATTTGTAGATTACTAAGATAATATTGTCCGTTACAGAATAGTCTAGATTAAGAATATTTTAGTTTAGAACAATCTAGAAAAGCTTTTATATATATAAGCAGGAGAAGAGAAAGAAAGTTATCTCAGTTTGTAAAGTGTCTGCCTAAAAGTGAACAAGTGTGATATAAAGTGCTAAATAAAAAACCGAAAGTGTCCGCGAGTGTTTTATTTGTCTACCTGGTGTTAAGTGTTAGTGGACATTAGTGGAAACAAATTTAAGTTTACAACAATAGGTAACATTTGTCATAAGCCATTAAAATATTCAAATGCGAAACCTTAAAAAAATCAGTAATAACGTAGATAAAATCATCAAAATACCGAATATCAGGAGGTACTGTTGTATGGGGCCTATATGAAGACGTGGACCTCCACAGACAATATTCTGTCTTAGACTGTAGTATCCTTCAAATATGAAATTTGAAACAATTCCGGTGCATAATGTCGCTAAAATCATCAAAATACCGAATATCGGGGAGTACCGTTGTATGGGGGCATTACGAAGACGTGGATCTGCACAGACAATTTTCTGTCTTAGACTGTAGCATCCATTACGAACTTCGAATACCAAATGTGAAACAATTCCAGTGAATAATGTCGCTAAAATCATAAAATACCGAATATCGGGAGGTGGCGGTATATAGGGCTATACGAAAACGTGTACCTGCATATACAATTTTCTGTCTTAGGCTATACTATCCATTACGAACTTCAAATTCCAAATTTGAAATAATTCCAGTGAATAATGTCGCTAAAATCATACACAATTTTCTATCTTAGACCGTAGCATCCATTACAAATTTCAAATACCAAATTTTTAACTATTCCGGTGAATAATGTCGCCAAAATCATCAAAATACCGAATATCGGGTGGTGCCGTTTTGTGGGGCTATACGAAGATGTGTACGTGCATAGACAAAAAATCATCAAAATACCGAATATCTGGAGGCACCGTGGTATGGGTGCTATACGAAAACGCTTACCTGCATAGACAATTTTCAGTCTTAGGCTGTTCTATCCGTTTCGAACTTCAAGTAACAAATTTGAAACAATTCCGGTGAATAATGTCGCTAAGATCATCAAAATACCGAATATCGGGAGGTACCGTTATATGGGGGCTATACGAAGACATGGATCTGTGCAATATGCTGTCTTACCCTGTAGAATCCGTTACGAACTCAAAATACCAAATTTGAAACTCTTCCGGTGAATAATATCGCTAAAATCATCAAATACCCAATTTCAAACAATTCCGGTGAATAATGTCGCTAAAATCATCAAAATACCGAATATCGGAAGGTACCGTTGTGTCGGAAGGTACGTAGACGTGGATCTGTGCAAGATGCTGTCTTACCCTGTAGAATCCATTACGAACTCCAAATACCAAATTTGAAACTATTCCGGTGAATAATGTCGCTAAAATCATCAAAATACCGAATATCGGGAGGTACCGTTATATAAGTTATATACGAAGACGTGGACCTGCATAGACAAGTTTCTATCTTAGGCTGTACTATCCATTACGAACTTCAAATGCCAAACTTGAAACAATTAAAAATACCAAATATCGGGAGGTACCGTTTCATGGAGGCTATACCAAAACGCGTACCTGCATAACAATTTTCTGTTTTAGGCTGTACTATCCATTACGAACTTCAAATACCAAATTTGAAACTGTTCAGGTGAATAATATCGCTAAAATCATCAAAATGCCAAATATCGGGAGGTACCGTTATATGGGGGCTATACGAAGACATGGACCTACACAGACAATTTTCTCTCTTAGACTGTACTATCCATTACGAACTTAAAATGCCAAATTTGAAACAATTAAAAATACCGATTATCGGGAGGTACCGTTATATGGGTGCTATACGAAGACGTGTACCTACATAGACAAGTAACAAATTTGAAACAATTCCGGTGAATAATTAAAAATACCAAATATCGGGAGGTACCGTTTCATGGGGGCTATACGAAAACGCGTACCTGCATAAAAATTTTCTGTTTTAGGCTGTACTATCCATTACGAACTTTAAATACAAAATTTGAAACTATTCCGGTGAATAATGTCGTTCAAATAATCAAATACCAAATTTGAAAAAATTCCGGTGAATAATGTCGCTAAAACCATCAAAATACCGAGTTTCGGGAGGTACCGTTTCATGGGGGCTATACGAAAACGCGTACCTACATAACAAATTTCTGTTTTAGGCTGTACTATCCATTACGAACTTCAAATACCAAATTTGAAACTATTCAGGTGAATAATGTCGCTAAAATCATCAAAATACCAAATATCGGGAGGTACCGTTATATGGGGGCTATACGAAGACATTGACCTACACAGACATTTTTCTGTTTTAGGCTGTACTATCCATTACGAACTTCAAATACCAATTTTGAAACAATTCCGGTAAATGATGTCGCTAAAATCATCAATATACCGAATATCGGGAGGTACCGTTATATGGGGGCTATACGAAGATGTGTACGTGCATAGACCAAAAATCATCAAAATACCGAATATCTGGAGGTACCGTTGTATGGGAGCTATACGAAAACGCGTACCTGCATAGACAATTTTCTGTCTTAGGCTGTTCTATCCGTTTCGAACTTCAAGTAACAAATTTGAAACAATTACGGTGAATAATGTCGCTAAGATCAACAAAATACCGAATATCGGGAAGTACCGTTATATGGGGGCTATACGAAGACGTGGATCTGCACAGACAATTTCCTGCCTTAGGCTGTACTATCCATTACGAACTTCAAATACCAATTTTGAAATAATTCCGGTAAATGATGCCGCTAAAATCATCAATATACCGAATATCGGGAGGTGCCGGTATATAGGGGCTATACAAAAACGTGTACCTGCATAGACAATTTACTGTCTTAGGCTGTTCTATCCGTTTCGAACTTCAAGTAACAAATTTGAAACAATTCCGGTAAATAATGTCGCTAAGATCATTACAATGCCGAATATCGGGAGGAACCGTTATATAGGGGCTATACGAAGAAGTGGAACTGCACAGACAATTTCCTGTCTTAGGCTGTACTATCCATTACGAACTTCAAATAACAAATTTGAAACAATTCCGGTGAAGAATGTCGCTAAAATCATCAAAATACCGAATATCGGGTGGTACCGTTATGCGGGGCCATACGAAGACGTGGAGCTGCACAGACAATTTTCTGTCTTAGGCTGTACAATCCATTACGAACTTCAAATACTATTTTTGAAACAATTCCGGTAAATGATGTCGCTAAAATCATCAATTTACCGAATATCTGGAGGTACCGTTGTATGGGGGCTATACGAAGATGTGTACGTGCATAGGTAACATTTGTCATAAGCCATTACAATATTCAAATGCGAAACTTAAAAAAATCGGTAATAATGTAGATAAAATAATCAATAAAAAAATTTGAAACTATTCTGGTGAATAATGTCGCTAAAATCATCAAAATACCGAATATCGGGTGGTACCGTGGGGGATGGACCTTCATAGAGAATCTTCTGTCTTAGGCTGTACAATCCATTACGAACTTCAAATACCAATTTTGAAACAATTCCGGTAAATGATGTCGCCAAAATTATCAAAGTAACGAATATCGGTCGTGGACCTGCACAGAAAATTTTCTGTCTTAGGCTGTACTATTCATTACGAACTTCAAATACCAAATTTGAAACAATTCCGGTGCATAAATTCGATAAAATCATCAAAATACCAAATATCTGGAGGTACCGTTGTATGGGGGCTATACGAAAACGCGTACCTGCATAGACAATTTTCTGTCTTAGGCTGTACTATCCATTACGAACTTCAAATACCAAATTTAAAACAATTTCGGTGAATAATGTCACTAAAATCATCCAAATACCGAATATCGAAAAGTATCGTTATAATGGTAGTATTCACTCCATTACGAACTACAAACACCAAATTTTTAACAATTCCGGTGAATAATGTCGCCAAAATCATCAAAATACCGAATACCTCGAGGTACCGTTATATGGGGGCTATACGCGACATGGACATGTATAGAAAACATTTGTCATAACCCATTAAAATATTCAAATGTGAAACTTAAAAAAAAATCAGTAATAATGTAGATAAAATCATCA
The DNA here is from genome assembly GCF_030504385.1 of Musca domestica. Classification (NCBI taxonomy): domain Eukaryota; kingdom Metazoa; phylum Arthropoda; class Insecta; order Diptera; family Muscidae; genus Musca; species Musca domestica. Next base: position 4,787,047 of record NW_026712293.1, on the reverse strand, counting down.
AAATACCGAATATCAGGAGGTACTGTTGTATGGGGCCTATATGAAGACGTGGACCTCCACAGACAATATTCTGTCTTAGGCTGTAGTATCCATTACGAACTTCAATAACAAATTTGAAACAATTCCGGTAACTAATGTAGATAATATAATCAAAATACCGAATATCGGGGAGTACCGTTGTATGGGGGCATTACGAAGACGTGGATCTGCACAGACAATTTTCTGTCTTAGACTGTAGCATCCATTACGAACTTCGAATACCAAATGTGAAACAATTCCAGTGAATAATGTCGCTAAAATCATAAAATACCGAATATCGGGAGGTACCGTTATATGGGGGCTATACGAAGACGTGGACCTGCAAAGACATTTTTCTGTCTTAGACTGTAGCATCCATTACGAACTTCAAATACCAAATTTGAAATAATTCCGGTGAATAATGTCGCTAAAATCATCATCATCATCAAAATCAATACCGAATATCGGGAGGTACCGTTATATGGGGGCTATACGAAGACTTGGACCTGCAAAGACATTTTTCTGTCTTAGACTGTAGCATCCATTACGAACTTCAAATTCCAAATTTGAAATAATTCCGTTGAATAATGTTGCTAAAATCATCCAAATTCCGAATATCGGGAGGTACCGTTATATGGGGGCTATACACAATTTTCTGTCTTAGACTGTAGTATCCATTACGAACTTTAAATATGAAATTTGAAACATTTCCCGTGAATAATGTCGCCAAAATCATCAAAATACAGAATATCGGAAGTGGGCCTGCACAGACAATTTTCTGTCTTAGGCTGTACTATACATTACGAACTTTAAATTCCAAATTTCAACAAAATTTCTGTGAATAATGTCGCTAAAATCATCAAAATACCGAATATCGGGAAGTAAAGTTATATGGGGCTATACGAAGAGGTGTACGTGCATAGACAATTTTCTGCCTTAGGCTGTACTATGCATTGCGAACTTCAAAAAAGAAATTTGAAACAATTCCGGTGAATAATGTCGCCAAATTCATCAAAATACCGAATATCTCGAAGTACCGTTATATGGGGGCTATACGACATGGACATGTATAGGTGTCAGTTATTGTGAATTATATACAACCCTGCAACACATATATTGGTGCAGCTCCCCCTACATGTAATGATGTAAATATGATCATGTAAATACCGGTTACCTAATAACATCGATTATCTAGTATTTAGTATTTGTAGATTACTAAGATAATATTGTCCGTTACAGAATAGTCTAGATTAAGAATATTTTAGTTAAGAACAATCTAGAAAAGCTTTTATATATATAAGCAGGAGAAGAGAAAGAAAGTTATCTCAGTTTGTAAAGTGTCTGCCTAAAAGTGAACAAGTGTGAAATAAAGTGCTAAATAAAAAACCGAAAGTGTCCGCGAGTGTTTTATTTGTCTACCTGGTGTTAAGTGTTAGTGGACATTAGTGGAAACAAATTTAAATTTACAACAATAGGTAACATTTGTCATAAGCCATTAAAATATTCAAATGCGAAACCTTAAAAAAATCAGTAATAACGTAGATAAAATCATCAAAATACCGAATATCAGGAGGTACTGTTGTATGGGGCCTATATGAAGACGTGGACCTCCACAGACAATATTCTGTCTTAGGCTGTAGTATCCTTCAAATATGAAATTTGAAACAATTCCGGTGCATAATGTCGCTAAAATCATCAAAATACCGAATATCGGGGAGTACCGTTGTATGGGGGCATTACGAAGACGTGGATCTGCACAGACAATTTTCTGTCTTAGACTGTAGCATCCATTGCGAACTTCAAATACCAAATGTGAAACAATTCCGGTGAATAATGTCGCTAAAATCATAAAATACCGAATATCGGGAGGTACCGTTATATGGGGGCTATACGAAGACGTAGACCTGCAAAGACATTTTTCTGTTTTAGACTGTAGCATCCATTACGAACTTCAAATACCAAATTTGAAATAATTCCGGTGAATAATGTCGCTAAAATCATCATCATCATCAAAACTTCAAATACCAAATTTGAAACAATTCTGGTGAATAATGTCGCCAAAATCATCAAAATACCGAATATCGGACTTGGACCTGCACAGACAATTTTCTGTAATAGGCTGTACTATCCATTACAAACTTCAAATACCACATTTGCACAGACAATTTTCTGTCTTAGGCTGCAGTATCCATTACGAACCTCAAATAACAAATTTGAAACAATTCCGGTAACTAATGTCGCTAAAATCATTAACACACCGAATATCGGGAGGTGCCGGTATGTAGGGGCCATACGAAAACGTGAACCTGCATAGACAATTTTCTGTCTTAGACTGTAGCATCCATTACGAACTTAAAATGCCAAATTTGAAATAATTCCGGTGACTAATGTCGCTAAAATCATCCAAATACCGAATATCGGGAGGAACCGTTGTTGGGGGGCTATACACAATTTTCTGTCTTAGAGTGTAGTACCCATTACGAACTTCAAATATGAAATTTGAAACAATTCCGGTGAATAATGTCGCCAAAATCATCAAAATACCGAATATCGAAAGTGGACCTGCACAGACAATTTTCTGTCTTAGGCTGTACTATGCATTGCGAACTTCAAAAAAGAAATTTGAAACAATTCCGGTGAATAATGTCGCCAAAATCATCAAAATACCGAATACCTCGAGGTACCGTTATATGGGGGCTATACGGCGACATGGACATGTATAGAAAACATTTGTCATAACCCATTAAAATATTCAAATGTGAAACTTAAAAAAAATCAGTAATAATGTAGATAAAATCATCAAAATACCGAATATCAGGAGGTACTGTTGTATGGGGCCTATATGAAGACGTGGACCTCCACAGACAATATTCTGTCTTAGGCTGTAGTATCCATTACGAACTTCAATAACAAATTTGAAACAATTCCGGTAACTAATGTAGATAATATAATCAAAATACCGAATATCGGGGAGTACCGTTGTATGGGGGCATTACGAAGACGTGGATCTGCACAGACAATTTTCTGTCTTAGACTGTAGCATCCATTACGAACTTCGAATACCAAATGTGAAACAATTCCAGTGAATAATGTCGCTAAAATCATAAAATACCGAATATCGGGAGGTACCGTTACATGGGGGCTATACGAAGACGTGGACCTGCAAAGAAATTTTTCTGTCTTAGACTGTAGCATCCATTACGAACTTCAAATACCAAATTTGAAATAATTCCGGTGAATAATGTCGCTAAAATCATCATCATCATCAAAATCAATACCGAATATCGGGAGGTACCGTTATATGGGGGCTATACGAAGACTTGGACCTGCAAAGACATTTTTCTGTCTTAGGCTGTAGCATCCATTACGAACTTCAAATTCCAAATTTGAAATAATTCCGGTGAATAATGTTGCTAAAATCATCCAAATTCCGAATATCGGGAGGTACCGTTATATGGGGGCTATACACAATTTTCTGTCTTAGACTGTAGTATCCATTACGAACTTTAAATATGAAATTTGAAACATTTCCCGTGAATAATGTCGCCAAAATCATCAAAATACAGAATATCGGAAGTGGGCCTGCACAGACAATTTTCTGTCTTAGGCTGTACTATACATTACGAACTTTAAATTCCAAATTTCAACAAAATTTCTGTGAATAATGTCGCTAAAATCATCAAAATACCGAATATCGGGAAGTAACGTTATATGGGGCTATACGAAGAGCTGTACGTGCATAGACAATTTTCTGCCTTAGGCTGTACTATGCATTGCGAACTTCAAAAAAGAAATTTGAAACAATTCCGGTGAATAATGTCGCCAAATTCATCAAAATACCGAATATCTCGAAGTACCGTTATATGGGGGCTATACGACATGGACATGTATAGGTGTCAGTTATTGTGAATTATATACAACCCTGCAACACATATATTGGTGCAGCTCCCCCTACATGTAATGATGTAAATATGATCATGTAAATACCGGTTACCTAATAACATCGATTATCTAGTATTTAGTATTTGTAGATTACTAAGATAATATTGTCCGTTACAGAATAGTCTAGATTAAGAATATTTTAGTTTAGAACAATCTAGAAAAGCTTTTATATATATAAGCAGGAGAAGAGAAAGAAAGTTATCTCAGTTTGTAAAGTGTCTGCCTAAAAGTGAACAAGTGTGAAATAAAGTGCTAAATAAAAAACCGAAAGTGTCCGCGAGTGTTTTATTTGTCTACCTGGTGTTAAGTGTTAGTGGACATTAGTGGAAACAAATTTAAATTTACAACAATAGGTAACATTTGTCATAAGCCATTAAAATATTCAAATGCGAAACCTTAAAAAATCAGTAATAACGTAGATAAAATCATCAAAATACCGAATATCAGGAGGTACTGTTGTATGGGGCCTATATGAAGACGTGGACCTCCACAGACAATATTCTGTCTTAGGCTGTAGTATCCTTCAAATATGAAATTTGAAACAATTCCGGTGCATAATGTCGCTAAAATCATCAAAATACCGAATATCGGGGAGTACCGTTGTATGGGGGCATTACGAAGACGTGGATCTGCACAGACAATTTTCTGTCTTAGACTGTAGCATCCATTGCGAACTTCAAATACCAAATGTGAAACAATTCCGGTGAATAATGTCGCTAAAATCATAAAATACCGAATATCGGGAGGTACCGTTATATGGGGGCTATACGAAGACGTAGACCTGCAAAGACATTTTTTTGTTTTAGACTGTAGCATCCATTACGAACTTCAAATACCAAATTTGAAATAATTCCGGTGAATAATGTCGCTAAAATCATCATCATCATCAAAACTTCAAATACCAAATTTGAAACAATTCTGGTGAATAATGTCGCCAAAATCATCAAAATACCGAATATCGGACTTGGACCTGCACAGACAATTTTCTGTAATAGGCTGTACTATCCATTACAAACTTCAAATACCACATTTGCACAGACAATTTTCTGTCTTAGGCTGCAGTATCCATTATGAACCTCAAATAACAAATTTGAAACAATTCCGGTAACTAATGTCGCTAAAATCATTAACACACCGAATATCGGGAGGTGCCGGTATATAGGGGCCATATGAAAACGTGAACCTGCATAGACAATTTTCTGTCTTAGACTGTAGCATCCATTACGAACTTAAAATGCCAAATTTGAAATAATTCCGGTGAATAATGTCGCTAAAATCATCCAAATACCGAATATCGGGAGGAACCGTTGTTGGGGGGCTATACACAATTTTCTGTCTTAGAGTGTAGTACCCATTACGAACTTCAAATATGAAATTTGAAACAATTCCGGTGAATAATGTCGCCAAAATCATCAAAATACCGAATATCGAAAGTGGACCTGCACAGACAATTTTCTGTCTTAGGCTGTACTATGCATTGCGAACTTCAAAAAAGAAATTTGAAACAATTCCGGTGAATAATGTCGCCAAAATCATCAAAATACCGAATACCTCGAGGTACCGTTATATGGGGGCTATACGGCGACATGGACATGTATAGAAAACATTTGTCATAACCCATTAAAATATTCAAATGTGAAACTTAAAAAAAAATCAGTAATAATGTAGATAAAATCATCAAAATACCGAATATCAGGAGGTACTGTTGTATGGGGCCTATATGAAGACGTGGACCTCCACAGACAATATTCTGTCTTAGGCTGTAGTATCCATTACGAACTTCAATAACAAATTTGAAACAATTCCGGTAACTAATGTAGATAATATAATCAAAATACCGAATATCGGGGAGTACCGTTGTATGGGGGCATTACGAAGACGTGGATCTGCACAGACAATTTTCTGTCTTAGACTGTAGCATCCATTACGAACTTCGAATACCAAATGTGAAACAATTCCAGTGAATAATGTCGCTAAAATCATAAAATACCGAATATCGGGAGGTACCGTTATATGGGGGCTATACGAAGACTTGGACCTGCAAAGACATTTTTCTGTCTTAGGCTGTAGCATCCATTACGAACTTCAAATTCCAAATTTGAAATAATTCCGGTGAATAATGTTGCTAAAATCATCCAAATTCCGAATATCGGGAGGTACCGTTATATGGGGGCTATACACAATTTTCTGTCTTAGACTGTAGTATCCATTACGAACTTTAAATATGAAATTTGAAACATTTCCCGTGAATAATTTCGCCAAAATCATCAAAATACAGAATATCGGAAGTGGGCCTGCACAGACAATTTTCTGTCTTAGGCTGTACTATACATTACGAACTTTAAATTCCAAATTTCAACAAAATTTCGGTGAATAATGTCGCTAAAATCATCAAAATACCGAATATCGGGAAGTAACGTTATATGGGGCTATACGAAGAGGTGTACGTGCATAGACAATTTTCTGCCTTAGGCTGTACTATGCATTGCGAACTTCAAAAAAAGAATTTGAAACAATTCCGGTGAATAATGTCGCCAAATTCATCAAAATACCGAATATCTCGAAGTACCGTTATATGGGGGCTATACGACATGGACATGTATAGGTGTCAGTAATTGTGAATTATATACAACCCTGCAACACATATATTGGTGCAGCTCCCCCTACATGTAATGATGTAAATATGATCATGTAAATACCGGTTACCTAATAACATCGATTATCTAGTATTTAGTATGTGTAGATTACTAAGATAATATTGTCCGTTACAGAATAGTCTAGATTAAGAATATTTTAGTTTAGAACAATCTAGAAACGCTTTTATATATATAAGCAGGAGAAGAGAAAGAAAGTTATCTCAGTTTGTAAAGTGTCTGCCTAAAAGTGAACAAGTGTGAAATAAAGTGCTAAATAAAAAACCGAAAGTGTCCGCGAGTGTTTTATTTGTCTACCTGGTGTTAAGTGTTAGTAGACATTAGTGGAAACAAATTTAAATTTACAACAATAGGTAACATTTGTCATAAGCCATTAAAATATTCAAATGCGAAACCTTAAAAAAATCAGTAATAACGTAGATAAAATCATCAAAATACCGAATATCAGGAGGTACTGTTGTATGGGGCCTATATGAAGACGTGAACCTCCACAGACAATATTCTGTCTTAGGCTGTAGTATCCATTACGAACTTCAAATAGAAAATGTGAAACAATTCCGGTGAATAATGTCGCCAAAATCATCAAAATACCGAATATCGGGAGGTACCGGTATATAGGGGCCATACGAAAACGTGAACCTGCATAGACAATTTTCTGTCTTAGACTGTAGCATCCATTACGAACTTCAAATACCAAATTTGAAATAATTCCGGTGAATAATGTCGCTAAAATCATCATCATCATCAAAACTTCAAATACCAAATTTGAAACAATTCCGGTGAATAATGTCGCTAAAATCATAAAATACCGAATATCGGGAGGTACCGGTATATAGGGGCCATACGAAAACGTGAACCTGCATAGACAATTTTCTGTCTTAGACTGTAGTACCCATTACGAACTTCAAATATGAAATTTGAAACAATTCCGGTGAATAATGTCGCTAAAATCATAAAATACCGAATATCGGGAGGTACCGGTATATAGGGGCCATACGAAAACGTGAACCTGCATAGACAATTTTCTGTCTTAGACTGTAGCATCCATTGCGAACTTCAAATACCAAATGTGAAACAATTCCGGTGAATAATGTCGCTAAAATCATAAAATACCGAATATCGGGAGGTACCGGTATATAGGGGGCATTACGAAGACGTAGACCTGCAAAGACATTTTTCTGTTTTAGACTGTAGCATCCATTACGAACTTCAAATACCAAATTTGAAATAATTCCGGTGAATAATGTCGCTAAAATCATCATCATCATCAAAACTTCAAATACCAAATTTGAAACAATTCCGGTGAATAATGTCGCCAAAATCATCAAAATACCGAATATCGGACTTGGACCTGCACAGACAATTTTCTGTGTTAGGCTGTACTATCCATTACAAACTTCAAATACCAAATTTGCACAGACAATTTTCTGTCTTAGGCTGCAGTATCCATTACGAACCTCAAATAACAAATTCGAAACAATTCCGGTAACTAATGTCGCTAAAATCATTAACACACCGAATATCGGGAGGTGCCGGTATATAGGGGCCATACGAAAACGTGAACCTGCATAGACAATTTTCTGTCTTAGGCTGTACTATCCATTACGAACTTCAAATTCCAAATTTGAAATAATTCCGGTGAATAATGTCGCTAAAATCATCCAAATACCGAATATCGTGAGGAATCGTTATATGGAGGCTATACGAAGATGTGACGTGCATAGACCAAAAATCAGCAAAATACCGAATATCTGGAGGTACCGTTATATGGGGGCAATACGACGACATGGACATGCATAGGTAACATTTGTTATAACCCATTGCAATATTCAAATGCGAAACTTAAAAAAAATCGGTAATAAGGTAGATAAAATCATCAAAATACCGAATATCAGGAGGTACCGTTGTATGGGGCTATATGAAGGCGTGGACCTGCACAAACAATTTTCTATCTTAGGCTGTAGTATCAAATACCAAATTTGAAACTATTCCGGTGAATAATGTCGCTAAAATCATTAAAATACCGAATATCAGGAGGTGCCGGTATATAGGGGCTATACAAAAACGTGTACCTGCATAGACAATTTTCTGTCTTAGGCTGTTCTATCTGTTCATAAAAGATGCTATATTTTTGCGCAACAGTGTTGTTTGTTACATTACCGGTGGCTGCATAAATAACATCATAAAAAAATGATGTACATATTATACACATATGCACACACACATGTACATATATGCAGCCACCAGTAAATTCCAATGCTGAATTCAAATAAATAAGCATCGTCACCAGCCAAAACAGGTTTGCTGTGACAATGCAAATTGGAGTTAGATCAGTTCTGTCTCGAACTTAAAAGCGCGTACGCAAGTTTCCCCCCCGAAGTGAACAGTGCCCAAAAACAGAAAAAAACAAAAATCAAAGCATCATACAAAAAAGCATCATACAAAAAACATAAAACATTGTATAAAAAACCAAAACCAATTGAACAAAAAAAGTACAAATAAACAAAAAAACCTAAAACTAAACAAAAAGTGTAAACGAAACCAATTGAATTTAAAAGTTGAAATAAAATAATACAAAAAAACAAAAATAAACACAACATCTTTTAATTAAATAAAAAACAAAAAAAAAGGTGAAGTAAAAAACATTTGGTCCTCCAGAGCCGGGTCATAAAGTGAAGTTTTTAAAATATTAAAAACAAAAAAAGAAAGTATTGAGTGGACAGACACAGTGAAGTGAAACAAAAACAAAAGTGTATAATAACATATAAATAAATAAATTAAATAACAAACGATAACAAAAAGTGACGTTAAAAAAAGTGCAACCAAAAGAAAAAGTGAAAAAAATAGAAAGTACACTGTGCTACAAAAAAGTGACATTAAACAAACAAATATATATTTTTTACAAATTTACTACAAAAAAGGGCAACACACAGTGCTACAAAACAAACAGAAAATACACAGTGCTAGAAAAGTGACATTAAAAAGTGATACAAGGTGACATTACACGGTGCTACAGAACTAAAAGAAATTACACAGTGCTACAAAAATAAACAAAAATTAATTAATTTTTTTATTTTTTCGTAAAAAAAAGGTCTACACAAAAGACAAAATACAAAAATAAAAAGTGTAACAAAAAGTGACAGTACACAATATCACAAAAAAACCAAACAAAATCTAGAAGTACGCAAAATTGTGGAAGCTGCCAGAAGACCACGAAGGACTCCGACAACACTACAACAACGAATTTTTTTTGAGACCCAAAGGCCAAATCAAAGTGAGTACTCAATCAAATTCATTTTGTTGGACATAAAGGGCATACCGGGAGCCGGCAAATCCTCAATATTTGCATTGACCCGAAGATTCCCATATCTTGAAATCTCAAGTTGACACTTTTTAAAGTTGCTGCGTTGCCTCTAAGACACTTTTTTGAGAAAATTTCCCTTTTTGGAGCCATTTTGTGGACGGACATCTAAATATAGACTCACATAGGCGCAATAAGTACTTATAAAATAGCGCGAATTTTCATACACATAAATATATATTATTGGAATTTGCTGAACGTGCAGTTCAAAAAATAAATAAGCACCATATTGGAAAAAAAAACATTCTTATTGGAAAATTGGCGTCACTTGACACACATATAAACGCCATATTGGAAAAAACATTCTTATTGGAAAATTGGCGTCACTTGACACACATATAAACGCCATATTGGAAAAAAACATTCTTATTGGAAAATTGGCGTCGCTTGACACACATATAAACGCCATATTGGAAAAAAATCTAGCGTCACATAAAAATATATAATCGCCATATTTTTAACATTTTTGGCGTCACAAAAATACATAAGCGAAATACATAGCAACCGTTTGGTGGACAGACGGATTTTGCAAATAATAGCGTCTAGTGAACGGACATGAAACAATACTTAACCTAGAATTTTTTTCGGGATTTTTGGAAAAAAACAATTATATTGGCGTCTGTGGACAGACAAAAGAGAAAAAAAAATCGATTCCATATATAATATAACACATTTTTATTATATTTTACAAATCTCTTAAGATTTTTAAATCAAGAAAAACATTTCTGGGACACAAAATTTATTTCTTATTTTTTCGCAGAGATATTTTGCTGGTATTTTTTTGCTTTTTGCTAAAACAAACATTTTGAAAGAATTTGCTGAACGAAAAAAGTTAGATTTGTGTGGAAATTTTAATTGGAGTTTGACACAAAAAACATTTTGCTAGGATATACAAATTTTTTGGAAAATTTTGCAAATTATTGGAATTTTTCTGGAAAAAAAATTTGTGGAACTTGACCCATTACTAGCACCTTGTGATTTTAAATTAATTACGTAGCGTTTTTAGAAAATTTGTTGCTTCAAACAAAATTTCATAGCAATATTTTTGGCTCGTCAAAATTTAAAATTCCTCCTGCAATTTTATGGTAATATTTTTGAGAATTCTTTGTTCGACAACCCAGTACACATTTTTATTTCAATAGAAAATATTTTTCATTTTTGGAAATATTTATTGAAAATTTTCATTTTCTACAATTTTACTGCTGGGAAAAAACCCTCGTTGGTGGAAAATCAAAAATCTTTTGGTCTTTTTTGTAGCGTTTTTTGCCTGTACAATCCTCACCTTTACTCTTTTTGGAATAATATTGATTATTTCTGGATTTTCTTAAAATAAAATATCCCTGTGAGTGGATTTCAAGATATTTTATGACACCTTGGTATATCTTGATTGAGTTTGACTTCTCTGGACAACCCAGCAAACATTTTTAAACAAAATTATTTCGGCGTCTCATACAAAGTAAAGTTTTTGGGATTTTGCAAGAACTTTCAAGTCTTTGGAACAAAACGAAATATAATTCGACCCAAACCAAAAATTGAACATAGATTTCGTTGATCACATTGAAGAAGATAGCTTATCCTTATTTTTTAAAAATAAAAATTTGGATAAAAGTTTGAATCTTATTCCAAGTCAATCCTTTTCATTGGGTTGCCTTTCCTTTTTGCAACACAACAAAATTTCGGTAAAGGTTAATACTCAGTCATCAAGATGGATAAGACCCTAAGCGAAAAATTCGCAAACTGCGTCAACGATCTTCAGGATTACATTTCAATTTTTTCAATAACCAAACCGGATCACACGGTTCATACTTTGGAGACAACACGTATGCAGTTGGATTCTGCATGGGACCAGGTCAAAAGGGCATATTTAGACTGCCGTGATTATGTTCCAGAGGAAGGAGGAAAAACCATCGACAAAAATAAACTGAGGAAACATTATATGGATACCATGGGATCATATAAACAGGCGCTGAGTTCAATAAATGGACAAATTCAAAATATTTTGGATGAAAAAGCACAGGAGAAAATGAAAAGAGATTTAGAGATGTCACAGCAAGGAAAGGAAGTGGATTTTACACCAATATCACGGCTGCCGCCATGCGACACAGACACTTTTAAAGGGGGTTATCGAGAATGGCCGACTTTCAGAGATTTATTTTCGGCAATTTACATAAACAATTCAAAATTAAGTAATGTCGAAAAGTTATTCCATTTGACTCAAAAGACAGCAGGAGAAGCACGAGAAATTATAACGCATGTTCCACTAACTAATGATGGATTTGCATTAGCGTGGAAAAATCTTACGGATCGTTATGAGAACAAAAGGATGCAAATTAATGAAGAAATTAAAACACTTTTTAATCTACCTGGTGTTTCTACAGACTCAAGTCACACTATTCAAAAACTACAACGCACTGTAAATAGCTGTATTCAAACCTTGGGGATGCTTGACGTCGATGTAAAAGGATGGGATCCGATTTTAATATACATTTGCTCAACAAAATTACCTAGAGGCTTCCTAGAAGAATTCGAGAACTCATTAAGCGATTGTAAACAAATTCCAAAATGGGAACATTTTGACGATTTCTTAACAAACAAATTCAAAACCTTGGAATCAGTAGGGAATATAAAACCCTCAACATCAAAATTTGCTCAACAGAAGCAAAATAACATCAATAAACCTAGATTTTTAAAAACATTTCAAACAAATGTCGCAAAAAATACAACCAATTTTGGAGGAAGAAACAACTTAGCACAACCTCAACAAAATAAATCACAAAATACTCAAACATGTCAAGTCTGCAAATCAAATCATTTTATCAGGGATTGCAGCGAATTTTTAAAAAAGAGTGTAAATGACAGAATTCACACTGTGAAAACGTCACACTTATGCTACAACTGCTTGTCTTCAAACAACGGAGTAAAAGATTACAAAAGTCGCTTTGGTTGTCGTATCTGTACTATGAGACATAATACTTTGTTACACAAGGGGTCGGAAACCCAAACCACAAACACATACCTAGCTCGAGTGGAAGCACAACCTAGTACCAGTGCTGCTGCTCCTTCAAATCACATACAGTCCACTACCAACCTAGAACCAACTACTATTACCACTTTGACCCTCCAAGTTGAGCGAATTAGTGAGCAACAATCTGGAGGAACTCTACTTTTCACAGCAATAGTACAAATTGAAACCAGAGGACAACTATACGATGCCTGAGCTCTAATAGACTCAGGATCACAATCCACTTTTATTTCTGAGAAGATGAAAAACCTCTTGAAATTACCCACAAGGAACAATCTAGTTCATATCACCGGCCTTAGTCAATTTGTTGCCGAAACATCTACGAAATCTTGCTTGTTTACTATGAGATCCAAATACGACCCTAGCTTTAAACTGGAAGTCTGGTCTCCAGTTTTAAAGAATTTACCTTCAAATTTACCACCACAAAACTTAGATGAATCACAACTTCGAGATGTAACCTCATTAGAACTGGCTGACCCGAAATTTTACGTTAGTCAACCCATTGATTTACTTATTGGAATGGACATAGGACCATTAATATTCACACTTGGAACTCCGATGAGAACATTTGGATCAATTTTAACTCAAAAAACCAAATTTGGATGGATAGTTGGAGGACCCATACCGGGAAGCACTCTTCAACGAAAACAAATATCACTTCTAAATACAACATCAATAGAGAAAGTACTTACACGATTTTGGGAGGTGGAAGAGACCCCTAAAAAAGTTTTACGGTCAGAAGAAGACCAATTTTGTGAACAAAATTTTACTGAAACAACAATACGAAACAAGGATGGAAGATATGTGGTGAATCTCCCATTCAAAAAATTCGAAGAATTAGGAAATTCCCGAAACATCGCCTTAGCTCAATTCTACAGAATGGAGAAAAAACTTATGAAAACGCCCGAGATAAAAGAACAATATGATGCCTCAATACTTGAATATTTAGAACTTGGTCATATGCGGAGGATCAATCCGGATGAAAGAGACGAAATGCCCAATTATTATCTACCACATCATGCAGTAATTAAGCCAGATCGAATCACGACAAAGTTAAGAGTCGTCTTCAATGCTTCTTGCCCATCATCAAACAAAACAAGTCTCAATGACATATTGTTTCCGGGACTCATTTTACAACAATATTTGGTACTACAAATTCTAAAATGGAGATTTTTTAAGTATGCTTTTAACGCCGATATTACTAAAATGTATAGGCAAATACTGTTGGATTCAACTCAAACAAAATATTAAAGAATTCTGTTTAGAAAATCTCCAACAGACCCAGTTGAAGACTATGAATTACTAACTGTAACATTTGGAGTAAATTGCGCACCGTTTCTGGCACTGAGAACTCTTATGAAATTGGCAGATGATGTTCAAGATTCGTATCCAAGAGCTGCAAGAATTATAAGACAAAATCTTTATGTGGATGATGTACTTGCGGGTGGACACACAATCGAGGAGACTATAAAAGCTCGGAAGGACTTAGTAGCAGCGCTCGAATCCGCTGGATTTCAACTTATGAAATGAGTCTCAAATTATCATACAATAATAAAAGATATTCCACAAGAAAATTGATTGCCTCTTAACTGGTTGGATATCTCTGAAGATGCGTCCACGAAAACGTTGGGAATTCGATAGAATATATCAGGTGATTTTTTCACTTTTACACCTCCAACCGTGGAAAACAAAAACATTTACACAAAACGAGAAGTTTTATCAACTATAGCCAAATTGTTTGATCCATGCGGATGGCTAGCGCCAATAGTGGTCGTAGCAAAACTGATAATGCAACAAATTTGGCTGGATAAAATCGATTGGGATGATACACTGAAACCAATCACCCATATAAATTGGCAAAACTTTGTCAAAAATAGCAATGATATTAAATCTCTCAGAGTTCCAAGATGGATACAGTTTACACTAGATGCTTCTGTTGAGATTCATGGATTTTGTGACGCATCGGAGAGCGCGTATGGAGTCACGCTATATGTTCGGATTGAAAAAACTGACCATACCACACACACCTTTTTATTAGCAGCAAAGACTCGTGTAGCACCAAAATATCAAAATATTCAACACATTTTTGGACAATATCTACTATCGTCTTGGCCTGGTTAAAAAAGCCTACTTGTCATTGGAGCACCTTTGTGGGAAATAGAGTCTCGGAAATATCTGATAATGTTGGGCAAGAAAACTGGAAACATGTTGACTCTGAAAGCAACCCAGCTGACATTGCTAGTCGTGGATGTTCTCCAACTGAACTAACGACTCATGAGCTCTGGTGGCATGGACCTCAATGGCTCAAAATGTCAAAAGATCGTTGGCCATCGCAAGATATCCCAAGCGACACAAATTTAGAGGCTAAAGCTGTAAAAGTTCTGACTATATTTCAAGAAAGAGATGATCCATTAAAAAATTTCTCATCATTGGCAAAAGTCTACCGATCATACGCCTATGCTCTGCGATTTTGGAAAAATACTGGCGCAAATCGGCAAAATCTTCGCTCCTCATCAATAAATCTTACCGCAGCCGAAATCCAAGATGGAAAACGATCTTGCATAATTCGTACACAAAAATTCGTTTATGCAGATGAATATAATTCACTAATGAAAAAGTCTCCAATTTCTTCATCTAGCCCTCTATTAACGTTAAACCCGTTTCTCGACTCAAAGGGTATTATTCGAGCTAACGGCAGATTAGTTCAATCTCCAGCCCTTACATATAGCGAACGTCATCCCATAATACTACCACACGGAACTACCCTTAGCAAATTGTTGGCCGAATTCTGGATATTTGGACTCAAATCTCTGGTTAAACAAACTATACGAAAATGTCGAATCTGCTTAATTCACAAGAAACAAACCCAAACTCAAATAATGGCCTCGCTGCCACCCGAACGTACTTTTCTGTCTCGACCCTTTACAAACACTGGGGTAGATTTTGCAGGACCCTTTAATATTAAAAGTTATTCAGGAAGGGCTTGCTTTATTACAAAAGGCTATGTTTGCCTGTTCGTCTGCTTCGCCACCAAGGCTATACATTTAGAACCAACTAGCGATTTATCTACATATGCCTTTCTCGCCGCTTTCTCCAGATTCATAAGTCGGCGAGGTTGTCCGTCTTGTATATTTTCCGACAACGGAACCAATTTTGTGGGAGCGGTCGATCTATTAAAGCGAGATCGATTAGCTTTCATGAAGAATATTCAAAGTAGCACAATCCAAAACAATTTCAATCAAAATGTTACTTGGAAATTTATCCCGCCTGGCGCTCCGCACATGGGCGGTTTGTGGGAGGCCGGCGTTAAATCGTTTAAAATGCATTTGCGAAAAAGTATTCCAAAAATGAATTTCACATTTGAAGAATTTACAACTATCTTAGCAAGAATTGAAGCCTGCCTTAATTCGCGACCCTTAAGTCCTGGTAGCGATGATCCAAATGACCTTTCCCCGTTAACTCCTGGTCATTTCTTAATTGGAACATCAATTCTTACTCCTGCTGAACCCGACATTTCCGACACAGATCTTAGTCTAGTAAATCGTTGGAAACGACTCAAAGTTATTTCACAATACTTTTGCAATAGGTGGAAATTAGAATATCTCCACGAACTTCACAGAAGAACTAAATGGAAGCGTGAAAAGGAGAATGTCAAAGAAGGAGATTTAGTAGTCATAAAGAACGATAGGTTAGCTCCAAATGAATGGAAGTTGGGTCGAATTGCAAAAACATATCTCGGTAGCGATCAGAATACGAGGGTTGTAGACATACGGACATCAAGTGGCAACATTAGCAGACCTATCACAAAAATTGTCAAATTGTTTTCCGACCGACTAGCCGGAATCCTACTTACAAAGGCCATAGTACTCGCCTTTGGTTTTTTTCAGATATGGCTGCCTACTTGCCCAATCAAGACTGCCGTTTAGATGATCGCAGCCGCAGTCCCAACCAATCCCCACGTCCAACAGCGAGAAGTTCTAGCAGACCCAGACGCCCAACCGAACCCATTCCCAGCAGACCGGCTCATAGACACCACAGACTTCCCAGTTCCACATAGCCAGAAAGACGTCAACGAAGCCGCTCCGCTGCAAGATCCCGCCAACGCCAAGAACGACCCAGCTATTGGCAGTATTCCTGTGGGTTGTGTCAGGAGGACCATGCCCTCAGTGCTTACGAGAGGTTTCGCCACCAGACCCCCTTCCAGCGCTATGAGACTGTGGAGCGTAGGGGGTACTGCAGAAATTGCCTTGCCAGAAGTCATTTGGCCCCTGACTGTCCGTCGTTGACTGGTTGCAGGAGGTGCAACAATCGGCATCATACGCTGCTACACGGGGCGTCTCAGCTGGAGGAAGTATCTCTAAACGTGGAAGTTGTAACAACACCAAACTTTGCGTGGGATTTGGTATTTGTGCCAACGGCTATGGTGCGCATCAAAGCTGACAAAATAGAGGGGTACACCATGATAAGGGCATTAATCAGCCGATTATCAATGCCTTGATAATCGAAGATTTGCCCAGGCGCATATACTCTGACCCGATCCTCGAGGACCCCACAAGAAGTTTCAGAAATTGCGTCCTAGCCGACCCTGATCCCCGAGGCAACAATCCCGTCGATGTGGAACTGGGTGCTGACGTTTACTCAGCCATAAGAAAAGACGAGTGCAAGGAGGCTGGAATTGGAGATGTCCTGGCCTATGATACCCAACTGGGTTACGTGTTTGCAGGTCCAATAAAAAATATGCAAAAAATATAAAGAACAATATTGTATTTCAAAAATGAATGTAAACACTTGTCATTCGGGGGCCAGAAATGTTCATAAAAGATGCTATATTTTTGCGCAACAGTGTTGTTTGTTACATTACCGGTGGCTGCATAAATAACATCATAAAAAAATTATGTACATATTAGACACATATGCACACACACATGCACATATATGCAGCCACCGGTAAATTCCAATGCTGAATTCAAATAAATAAGCATCGTCACCAGCCAAAACAGGTTTGCTGTGACGATGCAAATTGGAGTTAGATCAGTTCTGTCTCGAATTTAAAAGCGCGTACGCAAGTTTCCCCCCCGAAGTGAACAGGGCCCAAAAACAGAAAAAAACAAAAATCAAAGCATCATACAAAAAAGCATCATACAAAAAACATAAAACATTGTACAAAAAACCAAAACCAATTGAACAAAAAAAAGTACAAATAAACAAAAAATTTGTAAACAACACATTGTACAAAAAAAAGTAAAAAATTAATTGAACAAAAAAAACCTAAAACTAAACAAAAAGTGTAAACGAAACCAATTGAATTTAAAAGTCGAAATAAAATAATACAAAAAAAAAAAAAAAAAACAAAAATAAACACAACATCTTTTAATTAAATAAAAAACAAAACAAAGGTGAAGTAAACAACACTATCCGTTTCGAACTACAAGTAACAAATTTGAAACAATTCCGGTGAATAATGTCGCTAAGATCATTACAATGCCGAATATCTTGAGGAACCGTTATGTAGGGGCTATACGCAGAAGTGGAACTGCACAGACAATTTCCTGTCTTAGGCTGTACTATCCATTACGAACTTCAAATAACAAATTTGAAACAATTCCGGTGAATAATGTCGCTAAAATCATCAAAATACCGAATATCGGGTGGTACCGTTATGTGGGGCTATACGAAGACGTGGAGCTGCACAGACAATTTTCTGTCTTATGCTGTACAATCCATTACGAACTTCAAATACTATTTTTGAAACAATTCCGGTAAATGATGTCGCTAAAATCATCAATTTACTGAATATCTGGAGGTACCGTTGTATGGGGGCTATATGAAGATGTGTACGTGCATAGGTAACATTTGTCAAAAGCCATTACAATATTCAAATGCGAAACTTAAAAAAATCGGTAATAATGTAGATGAAATAATCAATAAAAAAATTTGAAACTATTCCGGTGAATAATGTCGCTAAAATCATCAAAATACCGAATATCGGGTGGTACCGTGCGGGATGGACCTTCATAGATAATCTTCTGTCTTAGGCTGTACAATCCATTACGAACTTCAAATACCAATTTTGAAACAATTCCGGTAAATGATGTCGCTAAAATCATCAATATACCGAATATCGGGAGGTACAGTTATATGGGAGCTATACGAAGATGTATACGTGCATAGGTAACATTTGTCATAAGCCATTACAATATTCAAATGCGAAACTTAACAAAAATGGTAATAGTGTAGATAAAATCATCAAAATACCGAATATCAGGAGGTACCGTTGTATGGGGCCTATATGAAGACGTGGACCTGCAAAGACATTTTTCTGTCTTAGACTGTAGCATCCATTACGAACTTCAAATTCCAAATTTGAAATAATTCCGGTG
Source organism: Musca domestica (assembly GCF_030504385.1). Taxonomy (NCBI): domain Eukaryota; kingdom Metazoa; phylum Arthropoda; class Insecta; order Diptera; family Muscidae; genus Musca; species Musca domestica. The sequence goes on along the minus strand of NW_026712293.1, from coordinate 4,767,670 downwards.
AATAATGTCGCTAAAATCATCCAACTACCAAATATCGGGAGGTACCGTTATATGGGGACTATACACAATTTTCTGTCTTAGACTGTAGTATCCATTACGAACTTCAAATATGAAATTTGAAACAATTCCCGTGAATAATGTCGCCAAAATCATCAAAATACCGAATATCGGAAGTGGACCTGCACAGACAATTTTCTGTCTTAGGCTGTACTATACATTACGAACTTCAAATTCCAAATTTGGACAAAATTTCGGTGAATAATGTCGCTAAAATCATCAAAATACCGAATATCATTAGGTACCGTTGTATGGGGCCTATATGAAGACGTGGACCTGCATAGACAATTTTCTGTCTTGGGTTGTACTATCCATTGCGAACTTCAAATACCAAATTTGAAACAATTCCGGTGAATAATGTCGCTAAAATCATAAAATACCGAATATCGGGGAGTACCGTTGTATGGGGACATTACGAAGACGTTGATCTGAACAGACAATTTTCGGTCTTAGACTGTAGCATCCATTACGAACTTCAAATACCAAATGTGAAACAATTCCGGTGAATAATGTCGCTAAAATCATCAAAATACCGAATATCGGGAGGAACCTTTATATCAGGGCTATACGAAGACGTGGGCCTGCACAGACAATTTTCTGTCTTAGACTGCAGCATCCATTACCAACTTCAAGTACCAAATTTGAAACAATTCCGGTAAATAATGTCGCTAAAATCATCAAAATACCGAATATCGGGAGGAACCGTTGTACGAGGGCTATACGAAGACGTGGACCTGCACAAAAAATTTTCTGTCTTAGACTGTACTATCCGTTACGAACTTCAAAAACCAAATTTGAAACAATTCAGGTGAATAAATTTGCTAAAATCATAAAAATACCGAATATCGGGAGGAACCGTTATATAGAGGCTATACGAAGACGTGGATCTGCATAGACAATTTTCTGTCTTAGGCTGTACTATCCATTACGAACTTCAAATACCAAATTTGAAACAATTCCGATGAATAAATTCGCTAAAATCATCAAAATACCGATTATCGGGAGGTACCGTTGTATGGGGGCATTACGAAGACGTGGATCTGCACAGACAATTTTCTGTCTTAGACTGTAGCATCCATTACCAACTTCAAGTACCAAATTTGAAACAATTCCGGTGAATAATGTCGCTAAAATCATCAAAATACCGAATATCGGGAGGTACCGTTGTATGGGGGCATTACGAAGACGTGGATCTGCACAGACAATTTTCAGTCTTAGACTGTAGCATCCATTACCAACTTCAAGTACCAAATTTGAAACAATTCCGGTGAATAATGTCGCTAAAATCATCAAAATACGGAATATCGGGAGGAATTGTTATATGAGGGCTATACGAAGACGTGGACCTGCACAGAAAATTTTCTGTCTTAGACTGTACTATCCATTACGAACTTCAAATACCAAATTTGAAACAATTCCGGTAGTAATGCGCTAAAACCATCAAAATACCGAATATCGGAAGGTACCATTATGAAAAGACGTGGACCTGCACAGAAAAGTTTTTGTCTTAGACTGTAGTATCCATTACTAACTTCAAATACCAAATTTGAAACGATTCCGGTGAATAATGACGGTAAGATCATAAAAATACCGAATATCGGGAGGTACCGTTATAAGCCATTACAATATTCAAATGCGAAACTTAAAAAAATGGGTAATAATGTAGATAAAATCATAAAAATACCGAATATCGGAAGGTACCGTTGTATGGGGGCTATACAAAGATGTGGATCTGTGCATTATGCTGAAATAATTCCTGTAAATAAGGTCGCTATAATCATAAAAATACCGAATATCGGAAGGTACCGTTGTATGGCGGCTATACAAAGACGTGGATCTGTGCAATATGCTGTCTTACCCTGTAGAATCCATTACGAACTCCAAATAAAAAATTTGAAACTATTCCGGTGAATAATGTCGCTAAAATCATAAAAATACCGAATATCGGAAGGTACCGTTATATAAGTGATATAGGAAGACGTGGACCTGCATAGACAATTTTCTGTCTTAGACTGTGCTATCCATTACGAACTTCAAATACCAAATTTGAAACAATTCCGGTGAATAATGCGCTAAAATCATCAAAATACCGAATATCGGGAGGTACCGTTATAAGCCATTACAATATTCAAATGTGAAACTTAAAAAAAACGGTAATAATGTAGATAAAATCATCAAAGGACCGAATATCAGGAGAATCGTTATATGGGGCCTATATGAAGACGTGGACGTGCACAGACAATTTTCTGTCTAAGACTGTACTATCCATTACGAACTTCAAGTACCAAATTTGAAACAATTCTGGTGATTAAATTTGCTAAAATCATAAAAATACCGAATAAAGGGAGGAACCGTTATATAAAGGCAATTCGAAGACTTGGACCTGCATAGACAATTTTCTGTCTGAGGCTGTACTATCCATTACGAACTTTAAATACCAAATTTGAAACAATTCCGGTGAATAATGTCGCTTATATCATTAAAATACCGAATATCGGGAGGTACCGTTGTATGGGGGCATTACGAAGACGTGGATCTGCACAGACAATTTTCTGTCTTCGACTGTAGCATACACTACCAACTTCAAGTACCAAATTTGAAACAATTCCGGTGAATAATGTCGCAAAAATCGTCAAAATACCGAATATCGGGAGGAACCGTTATATTAGGGCTATACGAAGACGTGGACCTGCACAGACAATTTTCTGTCTAAGACTGTCTAATTAGTAATTTCAAATACCAAATTTGAAACAATTCCGGTGAATAATGTCGCTAAGATAATCAAAATACCGAATATCGGGCAACTTAAAAAATCGGTAATAATGTAGAAAAAATCATCAAAATTCCGAATATAAGGAGAATCGTTATATGGGGCCTATATGAAGACGCGGACCTGCAATTTACAATTTACAATTTTCTGTCTTATGCTGTACCATCCATTGCGAACTTCAAATATCAAATTTGAAACAATTCAGGTGAATAATGTCGCTAAAATCATAAAAATACCGAATATGGAGAGATACCGTTGTATGGGACTCTACGCAGACGTGGACTAGCACAGACAATTTTCTGTCGCAGACTGTAGTATCCATTACGAACATTAAATACCAAATTTGAAACAATTCCGTTGAATAATGTCGCCAAAATCATCAAAATACCGAATATCGAGAGATACCGTTATATGTGGCTACACACAATTTTCTGTCTTAGACTCTAGTATCCATTACTAACTTCAAGTACCAAATTTGACACAATTCCGGTGAATAAATATGCTAAAATCATCAAATAACCTGAATATCGGGAGGTACCGTTATAAGAAGACGTTGACATGCACAGACAATTTTATGTCTTAGGCTGTACTATCCATTACGAACTTCAAATATCAAATTTGAAACAATTTCGGTGAATAATGTCGATTAAATCATAAAAATACCGAATAAAGGGAGGAACCGTTATATAAAGGCAATTCGAAGACAAGGACCTGCATAGACAATTTTTTGTCTTAGGCTGTACTATCTATTACCAACTTCAAATACCAAATTTGAAACTATTCCGGTGAATAATATCGCTAAAATCATCAAATACCCAATTTCAAACAATTCCGGTGAATAATGTCGCTAAAATCATCAAAATACCGAATATCGAAAGGTACCGTTGTATGGGGGCTATACGAAGACGTGGATCTGTGCAATATGCTGCCTTACCCTGTACTATCCATTACGAACTCCAAATACCAAATTTGAAACTATTGCGGTGAATAATGTTGCTAAAATCATCAAAATACCGAATATCGGGAGGAGCCTTTATATGAGGGCTATACGAAGACGTGGACGTGCACAGACAATTTTCTGTCTTAGACTGTAGTATACATTACGAACTTCAAGTACCAAATTTGGCACAACTCCGGTGAATAAATTTGCTAAAATCATCAAAATACTGAATATCGGGAGGTACCGTTATAAGAAGACGTGGACATGCACAGACAATTTTCTGCCTTAGACTGTAGTATCCATTACGAACTTCAAGTACCAAATTTGACACAACTCCGGTGAATAAATTTGCTAAAATCATCAAAATACTGAATATCGGGAGGTACCGTCATAAGAAGACGTGGACATGCACAGACAATTTTCTGCCTTAGACTGTAGTATCCATTACGAACTTCAAATGCCAAATTTGAAACAATTCCGGTGAATAATAAATCGGTAATAATGTAGATAAAATCATCAAAATGCCGAATATCGGGGAGCACCGTTGTATGGGGGCATTACGAAGACGTCGATCTGAACAGACAATTTTCTGTCTTAGACTGTAGCATCCATTACGAACTTCAAGTACCAAATTTGAAACAATTCCGGTGATTTAATTTGCTAAAATCATAAAAATACCGATTATCGGGAGGAACCGTTATATAGAGGCTATACGAAGACGTGGACCTGCATAGACAACTTTCTGTCTTAGGCTGTACTATCCATTACGAACTTTAAATACCAAATTTGGCACAACTCTGGTGAATAAATTTGCTAAAATCATCAAAATACTGAATATCGGGAGGTACCGTTGTAAGAAGACGTGGACTTGCACAGACAATTTTCTGTCGCAGACTGTATTATCCATTACGAACTTTAAATACCAAATTTGAAACAATTCCGGTGAATAATGTCGCTAAAATCATAAAAATACCGAATATGGAGAGATACCGTTGTATGGGGCTCTACGCAGACGTGGACTTGCATAGACAATTTTCTGTCGCAGACTGTAGTATCCATTACGAACTTTAAATACCAAATTTGAAGCTATTCCGGTGAATAATATCGCTAAAATAATCAAATACCCAATTTCAAACAATTCCGGTGAATAATGTCGCTAAAATCATCAAAATACCGAATATCGGAAGGTACCGTTGTATGGAGGCTATACGAAGACGTGGATCTGTGCAATATGCTGGCTTACCCTATACTATCCATTACGAACTCCAAATACCAAATTTGAAACTATTGCGGTGAATAATGTCGCTCAAATCATCAAAATACCGAATATCGGGAGGTACCGTTATGTAAATGATATACGAAGACGTGGACCTGCATAGACAATTTTCTGTCGTAGGCTGTACTATCCATTACAAACTTTAAATACCAAATTTGAAACAATTCCGGTGAATAATGTCGCTTAAATCATCAAAATACCGAATATCGGGAGGTACCGTTGTAGAGGGGCATTACGAAGACGTGGATCTGCACAGACAATTTTCTGTCTTAGACTGTAGCATCCATTACAAACTTCAAGTACCAAATTTGAAACAATTCCGCTGAATAATGTCGCTAAAATCATCAAAATACCGAATATCGTCAGGAACCGTTATATTAGGGCTATACGAAGACGTGGACCTGCACAGACAATTTTCTGTCTAAGACTGTAGTATCCATTACTAACTTCAAATACCAAATTTGAAACAATTCCGGTGAATAATGTCGCTAAGATAATCAAAATACCGAATATAGTGAGGAACCGTTATAAGCCGTTACAATATTCAAAGGCGAAACTTAAAAAAATCGGTAATAATGTAGATAAAACTATCAAAATACCGAACATCAGGAGAATCGTTATATGGGGCCTATATGAAGACGCGGACCTGCAATTTACAATTTACAATTTTCTGTCTTATGTTGTACTATCCATTACGAACTTCAAATACCAAATTTGAAACAATTCCGGTGAATAATGTCGCTAAAATAATCAAAATACCGAATATCGGAAGGTACCGTTGTATGGGGCCTATACGAAGACGTGGATCTGTGCAATATGCTGTCTTACCCTATACTATCCATTACGAACTCCAAATACCAAATTTGAAACTATTGCTGTGAATAATGTCGCTCAAATCATCAAAATACCGAACATCGGGAGGTACCGTTATATAAATGATATACGAAGACGTGGACCTGCATAGACAATTTTCTGTCTTAGGCTGTACTATCCATTACGAACTTTAAATACCAAATTTGAAACAATTCCGCTGAATAATGTCGCTAAAATCATCAAAATACCGAATATCGTCAGGAACCGTTATATTAGGGCTATACGAAGACGTGGACCTGCACAGACAATTTTCTGTCTAAGACTGTAGTATCCATTACTAACTTCAAATACCAAATTTGAAACAATTCCGGTGAATTATGTCGCTAAAATAATCAAAATACCGAATATCGTCAGGAACCGTTATATTAGGGCTATACGAAGACGTGGACCTGCACAGACAATTTTCTGTCTAAGACTGTAGTATCCATTACTAACTTCAAATACCAAATTTGAAACAATTCCGGTGAATTATGTCGCTAAAATAATCAAAATACCGAATATCGGGAGGTACCGTTATAAGCCATTACAATATTCAAATGTGAAACTTATTAAAATCGGTTATAATGTAGATAAAATCATCAAAATACCGAATATCAGGAGAATCGTTATATGGGGCCTATATGAAGACGCGGACCTGCATAGACAATTTTCTGTCTTAGGTTGTACTATCCATTACGAACTTCAAGTACCAAATTTGAAACAATTCCGGTGAATAATGTCACTAAATTCATCCAAATACCGAATATCGGGAGGTACCGCTATATAGGGGCTATACGAAGACGTGGACCTGCATAGACAATTTTCTGTCTTAGACTGCACTATCCATTACGAACTTCAAATACCAAATTTGGAACAATTACGTTGAATAATGTCGCTAAACTCATCAAAATACCGAATATATGTAGGAACCATTATATGAGGGCTGTACGAAGACGTGGACCTGCATAGGTAATTTTCTATCTAAGACTGTATTATCCATTACGAGCTTCAAATACCAAATTTTAAACAATTCCGGTGGATAATGTCGCCAAAATCATCATAATGTCACCAAAATACCGAATATCGGGAGATACCCTTATATAAGCGCTATTCGACGACATGGACCTGCATAGGTAACATTTGTCATAAGCCATTATAATATTCAAATGCTAAAATCATCAAAATACTGAATATCAGGAGGTACCGTTATAAGAAGATGTGGACATGCACAGACAATTTTCTGCTTAGACTGTAGTATCCATTACGAACTTCAAATGCCAAATTTGAACCAAGTCCGGTGAATAATGTCGCCAAAATCATGAAAGTACCGAATATCGCGAGTTACCGTTATATGGGGGATATAGTTTTAGACTGTAGTATCCATTACGAACTTCAAATACCAAATTTGAAGCAATTCCGGTGAAAAAATTCGATAAAATCATCAAAATACCGAATATCGTGAGGTACCGTTATATGGGGGCAATACGATGACGTGGATCTGCACAGACAAATTTTTGTCTTAGACTGTAGCATCCATTACGAACCTCAAGTACCAAATTTGAAACAATTCCGGTGATTAATGTCGCTAAAATCATCAAAATACCGAATATCGAGAGGAACCGTTATATAAGGGCTATACGAAGACGTGGACCTGCACAGACAATTTTCTGTCATAGACTGTACTATCCATTACGAACTTTAAATACCAAATTTGAAACAATTCCGGTGAATAATGTCACTAAAATCATCCAAATAGCGAATATAGGAAAGTACCGTTATAATGGTAGTATCCACCCCATTACGAACTTCAAATACTAAATTTGAAACAATTCCGGTGAATAATGTCGCTGAAATCATCAAAATACCGAATATCAGGAGGTACCGTTCTATGAAGACGTGAACCTGTACAGAAAATTTTCTGTCTTAACTGTAGTATCCATTACTAACTTCAAATACCAAATTTGAAACAATTCCGGTGAATAATGTCGCTAAGATCATCAAAATACCGAATATCGGGAGGTACCGTTATAAACCATTACAATATTCAAATGCGAAATTTAAATAAAAATCGGTAATAATGTCGCTAAAATCATCAAAATTCCGAATATTTGGAGGAACCATTATATGAGGTCTATATAAAGAGTTGGACCTGCATAGACAATTTTCTGTCTTAGGCTGTACTATCCATTACGAACTTCAAATATTAAATTTGAAGTAATTCCGGTGAATAATGTCGCTATAATCATAAAAATACCAAATATGGAGAGATACCGTTGCATGGGGCTCTACGCGGACGTGGACTTGCACAGACAATTTTCTGTCGCAGACTGTAGTATCCATTACGAACTTTAAATACCAAATTTGAAACAATTCCGGTTAAAAATGTCGCTAAAATCATCCAAATACCGAATATCGGGAGGTACCGTTATATGTGGCTATACACAATTTTCTGTCTTAGACTGTAGTATCCATTACGAATTTCAAGTACCAAATTTGACACAATTCCGGTTAATAAATTTGCTAAAATCAACAAAATACTGACTATCGGGAGTTACCGTTATAAGAAGACGTGGACATACAGAGATAATTTTCTGTCTTAGACTGAAGTATCCATTACGAAGTTCAAATGATAAATTTGAAACAATTCCTGTGAATAAATTCGCTAAAATCATCAAAATACCGATTATCGGGAGGAACCGTTATATGAGGGCTATAGGAAGACGTGGACCTGCACAGACAATTTTCTGTCTTAGACTGTAATATCCATTACGAACTTCAAATACCAAATTTTAAACAATTCCGGTGAGTAATGTCACTAAAATCATCCAAATACAGAATAAACGAAAGTACCGTTATAATGGTAGTATCCACTCCATTACGAACTTCAAATACCGAATTTGAAACAATTCCGGTGAATAATGTCGCTAAAATCATCAAAATACCGAATATCTGGAGAACCCGTTATATGAGGGCTATACGAAGACGTGGACCTGCATAGGCAATTTTCTATCTTAGACTGTACTATCCATTACGAACTTCAACCAAATTTGAAACAATTCCGGTGGATAATGTCGTCAAAATCATCAAAATACCGAATATCGGGAGATACCGTTATATAAGCGCTATACGACGACATGGGCCTGCATCGGTAACATTTGTCATAAGCCATTACAATATTCAACTGCGAAACTTAAAAAAAATCGGTAATAATGTAGATAAAATCATCAAAATACCGAATATCAGGAGGTACTGTTGAATGGGGCCTATATGAAGACCTCCACAGACAATATTCTGTCTTAGGCTGTAGTATCCATTACGAACTTCAAGTACCAAATTTGACACAATTCCGATACCATTATAAGAAGACGTGGACATGCAGAGATAATTTTCTGTCTTAGACTGTAGTATCCATTACGAACTTCAAATGCCGAATTTGAAACAATTCCGGTGAATAAATTCTCTAAAATTATCAAAATACCGAAAATCGGGAGGAACCGTTATATGAGGGCTATACGAAGACGTGGACCTGCACAGACAATTTTCTGTCTTAGACGGTAATATCCTTTACGAACAAATACCAAATTTGAAACAATTCCGATGAGTAATGTCACTAAAATCATCCAAATATCGAATATAGGAAAGTACCGTTATAATGGTAGTATCCACTCCATTACCAACTTCAAATACCAAATTTGAAACAATTCCGGTAAATAATATCGCTAAAATCATCAAAATACCGAATATCGGGAGGTACCGTTATAAGAAGACGTGGACCTGTACAGAAAATTTTCTGTCTTGGACTGTAGTATCCGTTACTATCTTCAAATACCAAATTTGAAACAATTCCGGTGAATAATGTCGCTAAGATCATCAAAACAACGAATATCGGGAGTTACCGTTATAGGCCATTACAATATTCAAATGCGAAATTTAAAAAAAAATCGGTAATAATGTGGATAAAATCATCAAAATACCAAATATCAGGAGAATCGTTATATGAGGCCTATGTAAAGACGTGGACCTGCACAGACAATTTTCTGTCTTAGGCTGTACTATCCATTACGAACTTTAAATATCAAATTTGAAACAATTCCGGTGAGTAATGTCGCTAAAATCATAAAAATACCGAATATGAAGAGATACCGTTGTATGGGGCTATACGCAGACGTGGACTTGCATAGACAATTTTCTGTCGCAGACTGTAGTATCCATTACGAACTTTAAATACCAAATTTGAAACCATTCCGGTGAAAAAATGTCGCTAAAATCATCCAAATACCGAATATCGGGAGGTACCGTTATATGGGGGCTTTACACAATTTTATGTCTTAGATTGTAGTATCCATTACGAACTTCAAATACCAAATTTGAAACAATTCCGGTGAATTATGTCGCCAAAATCATTAAAATACCGAATATCGGGAGGTACCGTTATATGGGGGCTATACACAATTTTCTGTCTTAGACTGTAGTATCCCTTAAGAACTTCAAATACCATATTTGAAACAATTCCGGTGAATAAATTTGCTAAAATCATCAAAATACTGAATATCGGGATGACCGTTATAAGAAGAAGTGGACATGCACAGACAATTTTTTGTCTTGGACTATAGCTTCCATTACTAACTTCTAATGCCAAATTTGAAATAATTCCGGAGAATAAATTCGCTAAAATCATCAAAATACCGAATATCGGGAGGTATCTTTATATAGGGGCTATACGAAGACGTAGACCTTCATAGACAATTTCCTGTCTTAGGCTGTACTATCCATTACGAACTTCAAATACCAAATTTAAAACAATTTCGGTGAATAATGTCACTAAAATCATCCAAATACCGAATATCGAAAAGTACCGTTATAATGGTAGTATTCACTCCATTACGAACTACAAACACCAAATTTTTAACAATTCCGGTAAATAATGTCGCTAAAATCATCAAAATACCGAATATCGGGATGTACCGTTATAAGAAGACGTGGACCTGCACAGACAATTTTCTGTCTTAGACTGTAGTATTCCAAATTTGAAACAATTCCGGTGCATAAATTCGATAAAATCATCAAAATACCGAATATTGAAAAGTACCGTTATAATGGTAGTATCCACTCCACTATGAACTGCAAATACCAAATTTTAAACAATTCCGGTGAATATTGTCGCTAAAATCATAAAAATACCAATTATCGGGAGGTACCGTTGAATGGGGGCTTAACGAAGACGTGGATCTGCATAGACAATTTTCTTTCTTACACTGTAGCATCCATTACGAACTTCAAGTACCAAAGTTAAACCAATCCCGTAAATAATGTCGCTAAAATCATCAAAATACCGAAAATCGGGAGGTACCGTTATATGGGGGATATAGTCTTAGACTGTAGTATCCATTACGAACTTCAAATACCAAATTTGAGCTCATCCAAATACCGAATATCGGAAAGTACCGTTATAATGGTAGTATCCACTCCATTACGAACTTCAAATACCGAATTTGAAACAATTCCGGTGAATAATGTCGCTAAAATCATCAAAATACCGAATATCTGGAGAACCCGTTATATGAGGAAGACGTGGAGCTGCATAGGCAATTTTCTATCTTAGACTGTACTATCCATAACGAACTTCAAATACCAAATTTGAAACAATTCCGCTGAATAAATTCGCTAAAATCATCAAAATACGGAATATCGGGAGGTACCGTTATATGTGGCTATACACAATTTTCTGTCTTAGACTGTAGTATCCATTACGAACTTCAAGTACCAAATTTGACACAATTCCGGTACCGTTATAAGAAGACGTGGACATGCAGAGATAATTTTCTGTCTTAGACTGTAGTATCCATTACGAACTTCAAATGCCAAATTTGAAACAATTCCGGTGAATGAATTCTCTAAAATTATCAAAATACCGAATATCGGAAGGAACCGTTATATGAGGGCTATACGAAGACGTGGACCTGCACAGACAATTTTCTGTCTTAGACGGTAATATCCATTACGAACTTCAAATACCAAATTTGAAACAATTCCGGTGAGTAATGTCACTAAAATCATCCAAATACCGAATATAGGAAAGTACCGTTATAATGGTAGTACCCACTCCATTACCAACTTCAAATACCAAATTTGAAACAATTCCGGTGAATAATGTCGCTAAGATGTTAAAAATACCGAATATCGGGAGGTACCGTTATAAGCCATTGCAATATACAAATGCGAAACTTAAAAAAATCGGTAATAATGCAGATAAAATCATCAAAATACCCAATAACAGGAGGTACCGTTATATGGGGACTATATGAAGACGTGGACCTGCACAGACAATTTTCTGTCTTAGACTGTATACCAAATTTGAAACAATTCCGGTGGAAAAAAATCGGTAATAATGTAGATAAAATCATCAAAATACCGAATATCAGGAGGTACTGTTGAATGGAGCCTATATGAAGACGTGGACCTCCACAGACAATATTCTGTCTTAGGTTGTAGTATCCATTACGAACTTCAAATACCAAATTTGAAACAATTCCGGTGAATAAATTCGCTAAAATCATCAAAATACGGAATATCGGGAGGTACCGTTATATGTGGCTATACACAATTTTCTGTCTTAGACTGTAGTATCCATTACGAACTTCAAGTACCAAATTTGACACAATTCCGGTACCGTTATAAGAAGACGTGGACATGCAGAGATAATTTTCTGTCTTAGACTGTAGTATCCATTACGAACTTCAAATGCCAAATTTGAAACAATTCCCGTGAATGAATTCTCTAAAATTATCAAAATACCGAATATCGGAAGGAACCGTTATATGAGGGCTATACGAAGACGTGGACCTGCACAGACAATTTTCTGTCTTAGACGGTAATATCCATTACGAACTTCAAATAGGAAAGTACCGTTATAATGGTAGTATCCACTCCATTACCAACTTCAAATACCAAATTTGAAAAATTCCGATGAATAATGTCGCTAGTATGTTAAAAATACCGAATATCGGGAGGTACCGTTATAAGCCATTGCAATATACAAATGCGAAACTTAAAAAAAATCGGTAATAATGCAGATAAAATCATCAAAATACCCAATAACAGGAGGTACCGTTATATGGGGACTATATACAATTTTCTGTCTTAGACTGTACTATCCATTACGAACTTCAAATACCAAATTTGAAACAATTCCGGTGAATAATGTCACTAAAATCATCCAAATACCGAATATTGAAAAGTACCGTTATAATGGTAGTATCCACTCCACTATGAACTGCAAATACCAAATTTTAAACAATTCCGGTGAATATTGTCGCTAAAATCATAAAAATACCAAATATCGGGAGGTACCGTTGAATGGGGGCTTAACGAAGACGTGGATCTGCATAGACAATTTTCTTTCTTACACTATAGCATCCATTACTAACTTCAAGTACCAAAGTTAAACCAATCCCGTAAATAATGTCGCTGAAATCATCAAAATACCGAAAATCGGGAGGTACAGTTATATGGGGGATATAGTCTTAGACTGTGGTATCCATTACGAACTTCAAATACCAAATTTGAGCTCATCCAAATACCGAATATCGGAAAGTACCGTTATAATGGTAGTATCCACTCCATTACGAACTTCAAATACCGAATTTGAAACAATTCCGGTGAATAATGTCGCTAAAATCATCAAAATACCGAATATCTGGAGAACCCGTTATATGAGGAAGACGTGGAGCTGCATAGGCAATTTTCTATCTTAGACTGTACTATCCATTACGAACTTCAAATACCAAATTTGAAACAATTCCGGTGGAAAAAAATCGGTAATAATGTAGATAAAATCATCAAAATACCGAATATCAGGAGGTACTGTTGAATGGGGCCTATATGAAGACGTGGACCTCCACAGACAATATTCTGTCTTAGGTTGTAGTATCCATTACGAACTTCAAATACCAAATTTGAAACAATTCCGGTGAATAAATTCGCTAAAATCATCAAAATACGGAATATCGGGAGGTACCGTTATATGTGGCTATACACAATTTTCTGTCTTAGACTGTAGTATCCATTACGAACTTCAAGTACCAAATTTGACACAATTCCGGTACCGTTATAAGAAGACGTGGACATGCAGAGATAATTTTCTGTCTTAGACTGTAGTATCCATTATGAACTTCAAATGCCAAATTTGAAACAATTCCCGTGAATGAATTCTCTAAAATTATCAAAATACCGAATATCGGAAGGAACCGTTATATGAGGGCTATACGAAGACGTGGACCTGCACAGACAATTTTCTGTCTTAGACGGTAATATCCATTACGAACTTCAAATACCAAATTTGAAACAATTCCGGTGAGTAATGTCACTAAAATCATCCAAATACCGAATATAGGAAAGTACCGTTATAATGGTAGTATCCACTCCATTACCAACTTCAAATACCAAATTTGAAACAATTCCGGTAAATTATATCGCTCAAATCATCAAAATACCGAATATCGGGAGGTACCGTTATAAGAAGACGTGGACCTGTACAGAAAATTTTCTGTCTTGGACTGTAGTATCCGTTACTATCTTCAAATACCAAATTTGAAACAATTCCGGTGAATAATGTCGCTAAGATCATCAAACTACCGATTATCGGGAGTTACCTTTATAAGCCATTACAATATTCAAATGCGAAATTTAAAAAAAAATCGGTTATAATGTGGATAAAATCATTAAAATACCAAATATCGGGAGAATCGTTATATGAGGCCTATGTAAAGATGTGGAACTGCATAGACAATTTTCTGTCTTAGGCTGTACTATCCATTACGAACTTTAAATATCAAATTTGAAACAATTCCGGTGAATAATGTCGCTAAAATCATAAAAATACCGAATATGAAGAGATACCGTTGTATGGGGCTCTACGCAGACGTGGACTTGCATAGACAATTTTCTGTCGCAGACTGTAGTATCCATTACGAACTTTAAATACCAAATTTGAAACAATTCCGGTGAAAAATGTCGCTACAATCATCCAAATACCGAATATCGGGAGGTACCGTTATATGTTGCTATACAAAATTATCTGTCTTAGACTGTAGTATCCATAACGAACTTCAAGTACCAAATTTGAAACAATTCCGGGTAATAAATTTGCTAAAATCATCAAACTACTGACTATCGGGAGGTACCGTTATAAGAAGACGTGGACATGCACAGATAATTTTCTGTCTTAGACTGCAGTATCCATTACAAACTTCAAATACCAAATTTGAAACTATTCCGGTGAATAATGTCGCTAAAATCATCAAATACCCAATTTCAAACAATTCCGGGGAATAATGTCGCCAAAATCATCAAAATGCCGAATATCTCGAGGTACCGTTATATGGTGGCTATACGACGACATGGACATTTATAGGTAACATTTGTCATAAGCCATTAAAATATTTAAATGCGAAACTTAAAAAAAATTAGTAATAATGTACATAAAATCATCAAAATACCGAATATCAGGAGGTACCGTTGTATGGGGCCTATATGAAGACGTGGACCTGCATAGACAATTTTCTGTCTTATGCTAGGAACACAATTGGAGCGGACGACGAATTTTTTCGCGGCGTATGTTCGTCGTCAAAAATAAAACACATATGTGTATATGGAAGTGCACACAATCACGGCACCGGCGAAAATTTCGTCGGTCGCCGCGAACTCAATTAGCTTTATTTCTATTTCATACGCCGGCGACCGGCGAACAAAACAGTACAAGGTGGCCATACTTGTACGAATTTTATGTGTTTTAGTAAATAAAGTTACTTTTTACTTTAAAATTTGTTATGGTCACTCTACTATCTGTTACTCGTATAAAAAAAACATAATTAATTTGTTTATTTATTTGTGTTCTTGCGCCTGAGTGAAGATGGATATCAGTGAATTTATAATAGAGAAGATGGACATAAGTGAAATTATAATAGAGAACGTAAAGAATTATGTGTTCTTGTATAATTCATTGTAGTCAACAAATGAGCAAAAAGTAAACAACTTCATCAGCTGTTTTATAATTTCGTCGGTATTGTGTTCCATACGACGAATTTTCGCGGCTCATTTTGTCGCCGCGTAGGGCGAAATTCGTCGTTCGCTCCAATTGTGTTCCTAGCATTAGGTTGTACTATCCATTACGAACTTCAAGTACCAAAATTGAGAAAATTCCAGTGAATATTGTCGCAAAATCATCCAAATACCGAATATCGGGAGGTACCGTTATATGGGGGCTTTACACAATTTTATGTCTTAGATTGTAGTATCCATTACGAACTTCAAATACCAAATTTGAAACAATTCCGGTGAATTATGTCGCCAAAATCATCAAAATACCGAATATCGGGAGGTACCGTTATATGGGGGCTATACACAATTTTCTGTCTTAGACTGTAGTATCCCTTAAGAACTTCAAATACCATATTTCCAACAATTCCGGTGAATAAATTTGCTAAAATCATCAAAATACTGAATATCGGGATAACCATTATAAGAAGACGTGGACATGCACAGACAATTTTTTGTCTTGGACTATAGCCTCCATTACTAACTTCTAATGCCAAATTTGAAACAATTCCGGAGAATAAATTCGCTAAAATCATCAAAATACCGAATATCGACAGGTACCTTTATATAGGGGCTATACGAAGACGTGGACCTGCATAGACAATTTTCAGTCTTAGACTGTACTATCCATTACGAACTTTAAATACCAAATTTAAAACAATTTCGGTGAATAATGTCACTAAAATCATCCAAATACCGAATATCGAAAAGTACCGTTATAATGGTAGTATCCACTCCACTATGAACTGCAAATACTAAATTTTAAACAATTCCGGTGAATATTGTCGCTAAAATCATAAAAATATCAGATATCGGGAGGTACCGTTGAATGGGGGCTTAACGAAGACGTGGATCTGCATAGACAATTTTCTTTCTTACACTGTAGCATCCATTACGAACTTCAAGTACCAAATTTAAACCAATCCCGTAAATAATGTCGCTAAAATCATCAAAATACCGAATCTCGGGAGGTACCGTTATATGGGGGATATAGTCTTAGACTGTAGTATCCATTACGAACTTCGAATGCCAAATTTAAAACAATTCCGGTGAATAAATTCGCTAAAATCATCAAAATACCGTTAATCGGGAAGTACCATTGTATGGGGCATTACGATTACGTGGATCTGCACAGACAATTTTCTGTCTTAGACTGTAGCATCCATTACGAACTTCAGGTACCAAATTTGAAACAATTCCGGTGAATAATGTCGCTAAAATCATCAAAATACCGAATATCGGGAGGAACCGTTATATGAGGGCTATACGAAGACGTGGACCTGCATAGACAATTTTTTGTCTTAGACTGTACTATCCATTATGAACTTCAAATACCAAATTTAAAACAATTTCGGTGAATAATGTCACTAAAATCATCCAAATACCGAATATCGAAAAGTACCGTTATAATGGTAGTATTCACTCTATTACGAACTACAAATACCAAATTTTTAAAAATTCCGGTGAATAATGTCGCTAAAATCAACAAAATACCGCATATCGGGAGGTACCGTTATAAGAAGACGTGGACCTGCACAGACAATTTTCTGTCTTAGACTGTAGTATCCATTACTAACTTCAAATTCCAAATTTGAAACAATTCCGGTGCATAAATTCGATAAAATCATCAAAATACCGAATATCGGGATGTACCGTTATATGGGGGCCATACAAAAACGCGTACATGCATAGACAATTTTCTGTCTTAGGCTGTAGTATCCATTACGAACTTCAAATACCAAATTTGAAACAATTCCGGTGAATAATGTCACTAAAATCATCCAAATACCGTATATCGAAAAGTACCGTTATAATGGTAGTATCCACTATGAACTGCAAATACCAAATTTTAAACAATTCCGGTGAATATTGTCGCTAAAATCATAAAACTACCAAATATCGGGAGGTACCGTTGAATGGGGGCTTAACGAAGACGTGAATCTGCATAGACAATTTTCTTTCTTACACTGTAGCATCCATTACGAACTTCAAATACCAAATTTAAACCAATCCCGTAAATAATGTCGCTAAAATCATCAAAATACCGAATATCGGAAGGTACCGTTATATGGGGGATATAGTCTTAGACTGTAGTATCCATTACGAACTTCAAATGCCAAATTTAAAACAATTCCGGTGAATAAATTCGCTAAAATCATCAAAATACCGTTAATCGGGAAGTACCATTGTATGGGGCATTACGACTACGTGGATCTGCACAGACAATTTTCTGTCTTAGACTGTAGCATCCACTTCGAACTTCAGGTGCCAAATTTGGAACAATTCCGGTGAATAATGTCGCTAAAATCATCAAAATACCGAATATCGGGAGGAACCGTTATATGAGGGCTATACGAAGACGTGGACCTGCACAGACAATTTTCTGTCTTAGACTGTACTATCCATTACGAACTTCAAATACCAAATTTGGAACAATTCCGGTGAATAATGTCGCTAAAATCATTAAAATACCGATTATCGGGAGGTACCGTTATCAGAAGACGTGGACCTGTACAGAAAATTTTCTGTCTTAGACTGTAGTATCCATTACTAACTTCAAATACCAAATTTGAAACAATTCCGGTGAATAATGTCACTAAAATCATCCAAATACCGAATATAGGAAAGTACCGTTATAATGGTAGTATCCACTGCATTACGAACTTCAAATACCAAATTTGAAACAATTCCGGTGAATAATGTCGCTAGAATCATCCAAATACCGAATATCGGGAGGTACCGTTATATGTGGCTATACAAAATTTTCTGTCTTAGACTGTAGTATCCATTACGAACTTCAAATACCAAATTTGAAACTATTCCGGTGAATAATGTCGCTAAAATCATCAAATACCCAATTTCAAACAATTCCGGTGAATAATGTCGATAAAATCATTAAAATACCGAATATCGGAAGGTACCGTAGTATGGGGGCTTTACGAAGACGTGGGTCTGTGCAATATGCTGTCTTACCCTGTAGAATCCATTACGAACTACAAATACCAAATTTGAAAAAAATCCGGTGAATAATGTCCTTAAAATCATCAAAATACCGAATTTCGGGAGATACCGTTATATGGTGGCTATACGACGACATGGACATTTATAGGTAACATTTGTCATATGCCATTAAAATATTTAAATGCGAAACTTAAAAAAATTAGTAATAATGTACTTAAAATCATCAAAATACCGAATATCAGGAGGTACCGTTGTATGGGGCCTGTATGAAGACGTGGACCTGCATAGACAATTTTCTGTCTTAGGTTGTACTATCCATTACGAACTTCAAGTACCAAATTTGAAAAAATTCCGGTGAATAATGTCCTTAAAATCATCAAAATACCGAATTTCGGGAGGTACCGTTATATGGGGCTATACGAAGACGTGGATCTGCATAGACAATTTTCTGTCTTAGGCTGTAGTATTCATTACGAACTTCAAATACCAAAATTGAAATAATTCCAGTGAATAATGTCGCTAAAATCATCCAAATACTGAATATCGGGAGGTACCGTTATATGGGGGCTTTACACAATTTTATGTCTTAGATTGTAGTATCCATTACGAACTTCAAATACCAAATTTGAAACCATTCCGTTGAATTATGTTGCTAAAATCATCAAAATACCGAATATCGGGAGGTACCGTTATATGGGGGCTATACACAATTTTCTGTCTTAGACTGTAGTTCCCATTACGAACTTCAAATACCAAATTTGAAACAATTCCGGTGAATAATGTCGCTAAGATGTTCAAAAATACCGAATATCGGGAGGTACCGTTATAAGCCATTGCAATATACAAACGCGAAACTTAAAAAAAAATCGGTTATAATGTAGTTAAAATCATCAAAATACCAAATAACAGGAGGTACCGTTATATGGGGCCTATATGAAGATGTGGACCTGCACAGACAATTTTCTGTCTTAGACTGTAGCATCCATTACGAACTTCAAGCACCAAATTTGAAACAATTCCGGTGAATAATGTCGCTAAAATCATCAAAATACCAAATATCGGGAGGAACCGTTATATGAGGGCTATACGAAGACGTGGACCTGCACATACAATTTTCTGTCTTAGACTGTAGCATCCATTACGAACTTCAAGCACCAAATTTGAAACCATTCCGGTGAATAATGTCGCTAAAATCATCAAAATACCGAATATCGGGAGGAACCGTTATATGAGGGCTTTACGAAGACGTGGATCTGTGCAATGTACTGTCTTACCCTGTAGAATCCATTACGAACTCCAAATACCAAATGTGAAACCATTCCGGTGAATTATGTCATCAAATACCCAATTTCAAACAATTCCGGTGAATAATGTCGCCAAAATCATCAAAATACCGAATATCTCGAGGTACCGTTATATGGTGGCTATACGACGACAATGACATGTATAGGTAACGTTTGTCATAAGCCATTAAAATATTTAGAAAAATAGTAATAATGTACATAAAATCATCAAAATACCGAATATCAGGAGGTACCGTTGTATGGGGCCTATATGAAGACGTGGACCTGCATAGACAATTTTCTGTCTTAGGTTGTACTATCCATTACGAACATCAAGTAACAAAATTTGATACAATTCCGGTGAATAAATTTTCTAAAATCATCAAAATATTGAATATCGGGATGACCGTTATAAGAAGACGTGGACCTGCACAGTTAATTTTCTGTCTTAGACTATAGTATCCATTACTAACTTCAAATGCCAAATTTGAAACAATTCCGGTGCATAAATGTGATAAAATCGTCAAAATACCGAACATCGGGATGTACCGTTATATGGGGGCTATACAAAAACGCGTACCTGCATAGACAATTTTCTGTCTTAGGCTGTAGTATCCATTACGAACTTCAAATACCAAATTTGAAACAATTCCGGTGAATAATGTGGCTAAGATCTTCAAAATACCGAATATCCGGAGGTACCGTTATAAGCCATTGCAATATTCAAATGCGAAACATAAAAAAATCGGTAATAATGTAGATAAAATCATCAAAATACCGAATAACAGTACCGTACAGTACCGTTATATGAGGACTATATGAAGACGTGGACCTGCACAGACAATTTTCTGTCTTAGACTGTACTATCCATTACGAACTTCAAATACCAAATTTGAAACAATTCCGGTGAATAATGTCACTAAAATCATCCAAATACCGAATATCGAAAAGTACCGTTATAATGGTAGTATCCACTCCACTACGAACTGCAAATACCAAATTTTAAGCAATTCCGGTGAATAATGTCACTAAGATCATAAAAATACCAAATATCGGAAGGTACCGTTGAATGGGGCTTTACGAAGACGTGGATCTGCACAGACAATTTTCTTTCTTAGACTGTAGCATCCATTACGAACTTCAAGTACCAAATTTGAAACAATTGCGGTGAATAATGTCGCTAAAATCATCAAAATACCAAATATCAGGAGGTACCGTTATAGGAGGCCTATATGAAGACGTGGACCTGCATAGACAATTTTCTGTCTTAGACTGTACTATACATTACGAACTTCAAATACCAAATTTGAAACAATTCCGGTGAATAATGTCACTAAAATCATCCAAATACCGAATATCGGTAAATACCGTTATTTTGGTAGTATCCATTCCACTACGCACTTCAAATACCAAATTTGAAACAATTTCGGTGAATAATGTCGCTAATATCATCAAAATATCGGGAAGTACCGTTATATAAGTGATATACGAAGACATGGACCTGCATAGACAATTTTCTTTCTTAGGCTGTACTATCCGTTACGGAGTTCAAATACCAAATTTGAAACAATTCCGGTGAATAATGTCGCTAAAATCATAAAAATACCGAATATCGAAAAGTACCGTTACAATGGTAGTATGCACTCCATTACGAACTTCAAATAACAAATTTGAAACAATTCGGGATGACCGTTATAAGAAGACGTGGACCTACACAGACAATTTTCTGTCTTAGACTGTAGTATCCATTACTAATTTCAAATGCCAAATTTTAAACAATGCCGGTGAATAATGTCGCTAAGATCATCAAAATACCGAATATCGGGAGGTACCGTTATAAGCCATTGCAATATTCAAATGCGAAACTTAAAAAAAAATCGGTAACAATGTAGATAAAATCATCAAAATACCGAATAACAGGAGGTACCGGCCTATATGAAGACGTGGACCTCTACAGACAATTTTCTGTCTTAGGCTGTAGTATCCACTACGAACTTTACATAACAAATTTGAAACAATTCCGGTAAATAAATTTGTTAAAATTATAAAAATACCGAATATCGGGAGGTACCGTTATATAGGGGCTATACGAAGACGTGGACCTGCATAGACAATTTTCTGTTTTAGGCTGTACTATCCATTACCAACTTCAAATACTAAATTTGAAACAAGACCGGTGAATAATGTCGCTAAAATCATCAAAATATCGGGAGGTACCCTTATATGAGGCCTATATGAAGACGAGGACCTGCACAGACAATTTTCTGTCTTAGACTGTAGTATTCATTACGAACTTCAAATACCAAATTTGAAACGATTCCGGTGAATAATGTCACTAAAATCATCCAAATACCGAATATCGGTAAGTACCGTTATAATGGTAGTATCCATTCCATTACGAACTTCAAATACCAAATTTGAAACAATTTCGGTGAATAATGTCGCTACAATCATCAAAATACAAATTATCGGGAGGTACCGCTATATGGGGGCTATACGAAGACGTGGACCTGCATAGACAATTTTCTGTCTTAGACTGTACCATCCATTACGAACTTCAAATGCCAAATTTGAAACAATTCCGGTGAATACTGTCGCGAAAATCGGGAGGTTCCGTTGCATGGGGGCATTACGAAGACGTGGATCTGCACAGACAATTTTCTGTCTTAGACTGTAGAATCCATTACGAACTTCAAGTACTCACCGGAATTGTTTCAAATTTGGCATTTGTAGTTCGTAATGGATACTACAGCCTAAGACAGAAAATTGTCTATATAACGGTACATCCCGATATTTGGTATTTTTATTTTATCGAATTTATTCAACGGAATTGTTTCAAATTTGGCATTTGAAGTTAGTAATGGATAGTACAGTCTAAGACATAACATTGTCTGTGCAGGTCCACGTCTTCGTATAACGGTACCTCCCGATATTCGGTGTTTTGATGATTTTAGCGACATTATTCACCGGAATTGTTTCAAATTTGGTATTTTAAGTTCGTAATGGGGTGGATACTACCATTATAACGGTACTTTCCGATATTCGGTATTTGGCTGACTTTAGGAATTGTTTCAAATTTTTATTTGAAGTTCGTAATGGATAGTAGAGTCTAAGACAGAAAATCGTACGGTACCTCCCGATATTTGGTATTTTAATGATTTTAGGAAATTCATTCACCGGAATTGTTTCAAATTTGGTACTTGAAGTTTTTTAGGGAATTCATTAACCGGAATTGTTACAAATTTGGTACTAGAAGTTCATAATGGATGCTACAGTCTAAGACAGAAAATTGTCTGTGCAGATCCACGTCATCGTAAAGCCCCATACAACGGTACCTCCTGATATTCGGTATTTTAAAGATTTTAGCGACATTATTCACCGGAATTGTTTAAAATTTGTTATATGATGTTCGTAATGGATGGTACAGCCTAAGACGGAAAATTGTCTATGCAACCTGCACGTTTTCCTATAGCCCCTATATAACGGTTCCTCCCAATATTTGGTATTTTTATGTATTTAGCAAATTTATTCACCGGAATTGTATTAAATTTCTTATGTAAAGTTCGTAGTGGATACTACAGCCTAAGACAGAAAATTGTCTGTAGAGGTCCACGTCTTCATATAGGCCGGTACCTCCTGTTATTCGGTATTTTGATGATTTTGGCGACATTATTCATCGGAATTGTTTCAAATTTGGTATTTGAAGTTCGAAATGGATAGTACAGCCTAAGAAAGAAAATTGTCTGTGCAGGTCCACGTCTTCGTTTAGGCCCCATATAACGGTCATCCCGATATTCAGTATTTTATGATTTTATCGACATTATTCACCGGAATTGTTTCAAATTTGGTATTTGAAGTTCGTAATGGATAGCACAGCCTAAGACAGAAAATTGTCTATGCACGTCTTCGTATAGCCCCCACATAACGGTATCACCCGATATTCGGTATTTTGATGATTTTATCAAATTTATTCCCGATATTCGGTGTTTTGATGATTTTAGCGACATTATTCACCGGAATTGTTTCAAATTTGGTATTTTAAGTTCGTAATGGGGTGGATACTACCATTATAACGGTACTTTCCGATATTCGGTATTTGGCTGACTTTAGGAATTGTTTCAAATTTTTATTTGAAGTTCGTAATGGATAGTAGAGTCTAAGACAGAAAATCGTACGGTACCTCCCGATATTTGGTATTTTAATGATTTTAGGAAATTCATTCACCGGAATTGTTTCAAATTTGGTACTTGAAGTTTTTTAGGGAATTCATTAACCGGAATTGTTACAAATTTGGTACTAGAAGTTCATAATGGATGCTACAGTCTAAGACAGAAAATTGTCTGTGCAGATCCACGTCATCGTAAAGCCCCATACAACGGTACCTCCTGATATTCGGTATTTTAAAGATTTTAGCGACATTATTCACCGGAATTGTTTAAAATTTGTTATATGATGTTCGTAATGGATGGTACAGCCTAAGACGGAAAATTGTCTATGCAACCTGCACGTTTTCCTATAGCCCCTATATAACGGTTCCTCCCAATATTTGGTATTTTTATGTATTTAGCAAATTTATTCACCGGAATTGTATTAAATTTCTTATGTAAAGTTCGTAGTGGATACTACAGCCTAAGACAGAAAATTGTCTGTAGAGGTCCACGTCTTCATATAGGCCGGTACCTCCTGTTATTCGGTATTTTGATGATTTTGGCGACATTATTCATCGGAATTGTTTCAAATTTGGTATTTGAAGTTCGAAATGGATAGTACAGCCTAAGAAAGAAAATTGTCTGTGCAGGTCCACGTCTTCGTTTAGGCCCCATATAACGGTCATCCCGATATTCAGTATTTTATGATTTTATCGACATTATTCACCGGAATTGTTTCAAATTTGGTATTTGAAGTTCGTAATGGATAGCACAGCCTAAGACAGAAAATTGTCTATGCACGTCTTCGTATAGCCCCCACATAACGGTATCACCCGATATTCGGTATTTTGATGATTTTATCAAATTTATTCACTGGAATTGTTTCAAATATGGCATAGACAATTTTCTGTCTTAGGCTGTAGTATCCATTACGAACTTCAAATGCCAAATTTTGAACAATTCCGGTGAATAATGTTGCTAAGATCATCAAAATACCGAATATTAGGAGAATCGTTATATAGGGCCTATATTAAGGCGTGGACCTGCACAGACAATTTTCTGTCTTAGGCTGTTCTATACATTACGAAATTCAAATATTAAATTTGAAACAATTCCGGTGAATAATGTCGATAAAATCATTAAAATACCGAACATTGGTATGACCGTTATATGGGGGCTATACGACGACGTGGACCTGCACAGACAATTTTCTGTCTTAGGCTGTACTATCCATTACGAACTTCAAATGCCAAATTTGAAACAATTCCAGTGAATAATGTCGCTAAAATCATCAAGATACCGAATATCGGGAGGTACCGTTATAAGAAGACGTGGACCTGCACAGGCAATTTCCTGTCTTAGGCTGTACTATCCATTACGAACTTCAAATGACAAATTTGAAACAATTCTGGTGAATAATGTCACCAAAATCATCAAAATACCGAATAACAGGAGGTACCGGCCTATATGAAGACGTGGACCTCTACAGACAATTTTCTGTCTTAGGCTGTACTATCCATTACGAACTTCAAATGCCAAATTTGAAACAATTCCGGTCCGAACTTCAAAGACCAAATTTGAAACAATTCCGGTGAATAATGTCGATAAAGTCATTAAAATACCGAACATTGGTATGACCGTTATATGGGGGCTATATGAAGACGTGGACCTGCACAGACAATTCTATGTCTTAGGCTGTACTATCCATTACGAATTTCAAATATCAAATTTGAAACAATTCCGGTGAATAATGTCGCTACAATCATCAAAATACAAATTATCGGGAGGTACCGCTATATGGGGGCTTTACGAAGACGTGGATCTGCACAGACAGTTTTCTGTCTTAGACTGTAGAATCCATTACGAACTTCAAGTATTCACCGGAATTGTTTCAAATTTGGTATTTGAAGTTCGTAATGGATACTACAGCCTAAGACAGAAAATTGTCTATATAGCGGTACATCCCGATATTCGGTATTTTTATTTTATCGAATTTATTCACCGGAATTGTTTCAAATTTGGCATTTGAAGTTAGTAATGGATACTACAGTCTAAGTCAGAACATTGTCTGCGCAGGTCCATGTCTTCGTAAAACGGTACCACCCGATATTCGGTATTTTGATGATTTTAGCGACATTATTCACAAGAATTGTTTCAAATTTGGTGTTTTAAGTTCGTAATGGGGTGGACACTACCATTATAACGGTACTTTCCGATATTCGGTATTTGGCTGATTTTAGTGACATTATTCAACGGAATTGTTTCAAATTTGGTATTTGAAGTTCGTAATGGATAGTAGAGTCTAATACAGAAAATTGTACGGTATCTCCCGATATTTAGTATTTTGATGATTTTGGGAAATTCATTCACCGGAATTGTTTCAAATTTGGTACTTGAAATTTTTTAGGGAATTCATTCACCGGAATTGTTTCAAATTTGGTACTAGAAGTTCATAATGGATGCTACAGTCTAAGACAGAAAATTGTCTGTGCAGGTCCACGTCGTCGTATAGCCCCCATATATCGGTCATCCCGATATTCGGTATTTTAATGATTTTAGCGACATTATTCACCGGAATTGTTTCAAATTTGATATTTGAAATTCGTAATGGATAGTACAGCCTAAGACAGAGAATTGCCTGTGCAGGTCCATATTCTTCTTCATATAGGCCCTATATAACGATTCTCCTAATATTCGGTATTTTGATGATCTTAGCAACATTATTCACCGGAATCGTTCAAAATTTGGCCTTTGAAGTTCGTAATGGATACTACAGCCTAAGACAGAAAATTGTCTATGCCATATTTGAAACAATTCCAGTGAATAAATTTGATAAAATCATCAAAATAGCGAATATCGGGATGTACCGTTATATGGGAGCTATACAAAAACGCGTACCTGCAAAGACAATTTTCTCTCTTAGGCTGTAGCATCCATTACGAACTTCAAATGCCAAATTTGAAACAATTCCGGTGAACAATGTCGCTAAAATCATCAAAAGACCGAATATCGGGTGATACCATTATATGAAGACGTGCATAGACAATTTTCTGTCTTAGGCTGTGCTATCCGTTACGAACTTCAAATACAAAATTTGAAACAATTCCGGTGAATAATGTCGATAAAATCATAAAAATACTGAATATCGGGATGGCCGTTATATGCGGCCTAAACGAAGATTTGGACCTGCAGAGACAATTTTCTTTCTTAGGCTGTACTATCCATTACGAACTTCAAATACTAAATTTGAAACAATTCCGGTGAATAATGTCACCAAAATCATCAAAATACCGAATATCGGGAGGTACCGTTATAAGAAGGCGTGGACCTGCACAGACAATTTCCTGTCTTAGGCTGTACTACCCATTACGAACTTCAAATAACAAATTTGAAACAATTCCGGTATACAATGTCACTTAAATCATCAAAAGATCGAATATCGGGTGATACCGTTATATGGGGGCTATACGAAGACGTGCATAGACAATTTTTTACCCTCATCCTTGGAAAGGAGGGTATATTAACTTTGTCATTCCGTTTGTAACATCCTTAAATATTCGTCGCAGACCCCATAAAGTATATATATTCATAATCAGCATAAAATTCTAAGTCGATTTAACGATGTCCGTCTGTCTGTCTGTCCGTCTGTCTGTCTGTCCGTCTGTCTGTCTGTTGAAATCACGATACAGCCCACATTATTTGACGTAGAGCGCCAAAATTTAGCAGAGCAATTGGTATTGTGTCTAGGATGGTTGGTATTGAAAATGAGATATATCGGTCCACGTTCTGGTATAGTCCCCATATAACGGTACCTCCCGATATTCGGTATTTTGATGATTTATGCCACATTATTTAACGGATTTGTCTGAAAATTGGTATTTGTAGGTCATAACGGGTCCCTGTATGTGTGGCAAAACATAGCATGTATAGGTCCACGTTTTGGTATATTTTTGCCACAGTTTTTAACGGATTTGTCTAAAAATTGGTATTTGTTGGTCATAATGAGTTCCAGCTCCGGTGGCGAAACATTGCATGTATGGGTCCATGATTTGGTATAGCCCCCATATAACGGTACCTCCCGATATTCGGTATTTTGATGGTTTTTGCAACATTTTTTCACTGATTTGTGTAAAAATTGGTATTTGTGAGTCATAATGGGTCCTAGTTCGTGTGGCGAAACATTGTATGTATTGGTCCACGTTTTGGTATAGTCCCCATATAACGGTAGCTCCCAATATTCGGTATTTTGATGATTTTTGCCCCTTTTTTTCACGTATTTGTCTGAAAATTGGTATTTGTAGGTCATAATGGGTTCTAGCTCCGTTGGCGGAACCTTGTATGTGTAGGTCCACGATTTGGTAGAGCCCCCATATAACGGTACCTAACGATATTCGGTATTTTAATGGTTTTTGCCACATTTCTTCTAATGTTTCCTTTACCCTAAGGTGGAGGGTATTAAAAGTTTGGCCCGGCCGAACTTAATGTTTTTTTTAATTGTCTGTCTTAGGCTGTAGTATCCACTACGAACTTTACATAACAAATTTAATACAATTCCGGTGAATAAATTTGCTAAATACATAAAAATACCGAATATTGGGAGGAACCGTTATATAGGGGCTATACGAAGACATGGATCTGCACAGACAATTTTATAAGAAGACGTGTAGCTCTACAGGCAATTTTCTGTCTTAGGCTGTACTATCCATTACGAACTTCAAATGCCAACTTTGAAATAATTCCGGTGTATAATGTCGCTAAAATCATTAAAAGACCGCATATCGGGTGATACCGTTATATGGGGGCTATACGAAGACGTGCATGGACAATTTTCTGTCTTAGGCTGTGCTATCCACTACGAACTTAAAATACGAAATTTTAAACAATTCCGGTTAATAATGTCGCCAGAATCATTAAAATACCGAATATCTGGAGGTACCATTAAATGGGGTCTATATGACGACATGGACATGAATAGGTAACATTTGTCATAAACCATAAAAATATTCATATGCGACACTTTAAAAAAATGGGTAATAATGTGGATAAAATTATTAATATACCGAATATCAGGGGTACCGTTATATAGGGGCTATACGAAGACGTGGACCGGCATAGACAAGTTTCTGTCGTAGTCTGTTGTATCTATTACCAACTTCAAATGCAAAATTTGAAACAATTCCGGTGAATAAATTTGATAAAATCATCACAATACCGAATATCGGGAGGTACCTTTGCATGGGGGCATTACGAAGACGTGGATCTGCACAGACAATTTTCTGTCTTAGACTGTAGTATGCATTACAAACTTCAAATACAAAATTTGAAACAATTCCGGTGAATAATGTTGCTACGATCATCAAAATACCGAATATTGGGAGGATCGTTATATAGGGCCTGTATGAAGACGTGGACCTGCACAGACAATTTTCTGTCTTAGGCTGTACTATCCGTTACGAAATTCAAATATCAAATTTGAAACAATTCCGGTGAATAATGTCGATAAAATCATCAAAAGACCGAATATCGGGTGATACCGTTAACTTCATATACCAAATTTGAAACAATTCTTGTGAATAATGTCACCAAAATATCCATTACGAACTTCAAATACCAACTTTGAAACAATTTTGGTGATTAATGTCGCCAAAATCATCAAAATACCGAATATCGGGTTGACATATGGGGGCTATACGAAAACGAGTACCTGCATAGACAATTTTCTGTCTTAGGCTGTACTATCCATTACGAACTGCAAATACCAAATTTGAAACAATTCCGGTGAATAATGTCGCTAAAATCATTAAAATGCCAAATATCGGGAGGTACCGTTATATGGGGACTATACACAATTTTCTATCTTAGACTGTAGTATCCATTACAAACTTCAAATACCAAATTTGAAACAATTCCGGTGAATAATGTCGCTAAAATCATACAAATGCCGAATATCGGGAGGGACCGTTATATGGGGGCTATACGAAGACATGGACCTGCACAGACAATTTTCTGTCTTAGGCTGTACTATCTATTACGAACTTCAAATACGATATTTGAAACAATTCCGGTGAATAATGTCGCCAAAATCATCAAAATACCGAATACCGGGAGGTACCGTTATATAGGGGCTATACGAAGACGAGGACCAGCATAGACAATTTTCTGTCTTAGTCTGTACTATCCATTACGAACTTCAAATAGCATTACTATCCATTACGAACTTTAAATGCCAAATTTGAAACAATTCCGTTGAATAATGTCGCAAAAATCATCAAAATACCGAATACCGGGAGGTACCGTTATATAGGGGCTATACGAAGACGAGGACCAGTATAGACAATCTTCTGTCTTAGGCTGTAGTATCCACTACGAACTACAAAAACCCAATTTGAAACAATTCCTGTTAATGAATTCGCTAAAATCATCAAAATACCAGTATCGGGTTGACATATGGGAGCTATACGAAGACGTGGACCTGCGAAGACAATTTTCTGTCTTAGACTGTAGCATCCATTACGAACTTCAAGTACCACATTTGAAACAATTCCGGTGAATAATGTCGCTAAAATCATTAAAATACCAAATATCGGGAGGTATCGTTATATGGGGGCTATACCCAATTTTCTGTCTTAAACTGTAGTATCCATTACGAACTTCAAATACGAAATTTGAAACAATTCCGGTGAATAGTGTCGCCAAAATCATCCAAATGCAGAATATCGGGAGGAACCGTTATATGGGGGCTTTACGAAAACGTGTACGTGCATAGGCAATTTACTATCGTAGGCTGTACTATCCATTACGAACTTTAAATACGATATTTGAAACAATTCCGGTGAAGAATGTCGCAAAATCATCAAAATACCGAACGGGTCGAGATACCGTTATATGGGGGCTATACGACGACATGGACATGTATAGGTAGCATATGTCATAAGCCATTAAAATATTCAAATGCGAAACTTAAAAAAAATCAGTAATAATGTAGATAAAATCATCAAAATACCGAATATCAGGAGGTACCGGTTTATGGTGCCTATATGAAGACGTGGACCTTCATAGACAATTTTATGTCTTAGGCTGTACTATCCATTACGAACTTCAAATGCCAAATGCTAAAATAATCAAAATACAGAATATAGGGGCTATACGAAGACGTGGACTTGCATAGACAAATTTCTGTTTTCGGCTGTACTGTCCATTACGAACTTCAAATGCCAAATTTAAAACAATTCCGGTGAATAATGTCGCTAAAATCATCAAAATACAGAATATCGGGAGGTACCGTTATAAGACGACGTGGACCTGCACAGGCAATTTTCTGTCTTAGGCTGTACTATCCATTACGAACTTCAAGTGACAAATTTGAAACAATTCCGGTGAATAATGTCGCTAAAATCATTATCGGCCAAATATCGGGAGGTACGGTTATATGGGGGCTATTCGAAGATATAGATCTGCACAGACAATTTTATAAGAACACGTGGACCTGTACAGGCAATTTTCTGTCTTAGACTGTACTATCCATTAAAATTCAAATAGTAAGGATAGTAAATCCATTACGAACTTTAAATACCAAATTTGAAACAATTCCGGTGAATAATGTCGCTAAAATCATCAAAATACCGAATATCGGGAGGTACCGTTATATAGGGGCTATACGAAGACGAGGACCAGCATAGACAATTTTCTGTCTTAGGCTGTAGTATCCATTACTAACTTCATATACCAAGTTTGGAACAATTCCGGTGAATAATGTCGCCAAAATCATCGAAATACCGAATATAGGGACGTACTGTGATATGGGGCCTATTCGAAGACATGGATTTGCACAGACATTTTTATAAGAAGACGTGGATCTGTACAGGCAATTTTCTGTCTTAGGCTGTACTATCCAAAACGAACTTCAAATAGCATTACTATCCATTACGAACTTTAAATACCAAATTCGATACAATTCCGGTGATTATTGTCGCTAAAATCATCAAAATACCGAATATAGGCAGGTACCGTTACATAGGGGCTATGCGAAGACGAGGACCAGCATAGACAATTTTCTGTCTTAGGCTGTAGTATCCACTACGAACTACAAAAACCCAATTTAAAACAATTCCGGTAAATAATGTCGCTAAAATCATAAAAATGCCGAAAATCGTGAGGGACCGTTATATGGGGGCTATACGAAGACGTGCACCTGCACAGACAATTTTCTGTCTTAGGCTGCACTATCTATTACAAACTTTAAATACGAAATTTGAAACAATTCGGTGAATAATGTCGCTAAAATCATTAAAATACCAAATATCGGGAGGTATCGTTATATGGGGGCTATACCCAATTTTCTGTCTTAAACTGTAGTATCCATTACGAACTTCAAATACCAAATTTGAAACAATTCCGGTGAATAGTGTCGCCAAAATCATCAAAATACAGAATAGTGGGAGTTATCGTTATATGGGGGCTTTACGAAGACGTGTATGTGCATAGGCAATTTACTGTCTTATTCCGGTGAATAATGTCGCAAAATCATCAAAATACCGAACAGCTCGAGGTACGAGCGAGGTACATTACGAACTTCAAATACCAAATTTGAAACAATTCCGGTGAATAATGTCTCTAAAATCATTAAAATGCTAAATATCGGGAGGTACCGTTATATGGGGCTATACACAATTTTCTGTCTTAAACTGTAGTATCCATTACGAACTTCAAATAACATTACTATCCATTACGAACTTTAAATACCAAATTTGAAACAATTCCGGTGAATTATATCGCTAAAATCATCAAAATACCGAATATCGGGAGGTACCGTTATATAGGGGCTATACGAAGACGAGGACCAGCGTAGACAATTTTCTTAGATTGTAGTATCCATTACGAACTACAAAAACCCAATTTGAAACAATTCCGGTTAATGAATTCGCTAAAATCATCAAAATACGAGTATCGGGTTGACATATGGGAGCTATACGAAGACGTGGACCTGCGAAACAATTTTCTGTCTTAGACTGAAGCATCCATTACGAACTTTAAGTACCAAATTTGAAACAATTCGGTAAATAATGTTGCTAAAATCATTAAAATACCAAATATCGGGAGGTACCATTATATGGGGCTTATATGAAGATGTGTACCTGCACAGGCAATTTTCTGTCTTAGAGAGTAGTATCCATTACGAACTTCAAATACGAAATTTGAAACTATTCCGGTGAATAGTGTCGCCAAAATCATCCAAATGCAGAATATCGGGAGGAACCGTTATATGGGGCCTTAACGAAAACGTGTACGTGCATAGGCAATTTACTATCGTAGGCTGTACTATCCATTACGAACTTTAAATACGATATTTGAAACAATTCCGGTGAAGAATGTCGCAAAATCATCAAAATACCGAATAGCTCGAGGTACCGTTATATGGGGGCTATACGAAGATGTGTACGTGCATAGGTAGCATTTGTCATAAGCCATTAAAATATTCAAATGCGAAACTTAAAAAAAAATCAGTAATCATGTAGATAAAATCATCAAAATACCGAATATCAGGAGGTACCGGTTTATGGTGCCTATATGAAGACGTGGACCTTCATGGACAATTTTATGTCTTAGGCTGTACTATCCATTACGAACTTCAAATGCCAAATGCTAAAATCATCAAAATACCGAATATAGGGGCTATACGAAGACGTGGACTTGCATAGACAGGATTCTGTTTTAGGCTTTACTGTCCATTACGAACTTCAAATGCCAAATTTAAAACAATTCCAGTGAATAATGTCGCTAAAATCATCAAAATACAGAATATCGGGAGGTACCGTTACAAGACGACGTGGACCTGCACAGGCAATTTTCTGTCTCAGGCTGTACTATCCATTACGAACTTCAAGTGACAAATTAAAAACAATTCCGGTGAATAATGTCGCTAAAATCATTATCGGCCAAATATCGGGAGGTACGGTTATATGGGGGCTATTCGAAGATATAGATCTGCACAGACAATTTTATAAGAACACGTGGACCTGTACAGGCAATTTTCTGTCTTAGACTGTACTATCCATTAAAATTCAAATAGTAAGGATTGTAAATCCATTACGAACTTTAAATACCAAATTTGAAACAATTCCGGTGAATAATGTCGCTAAAATCATCAAAATACCGAAAATCGGGAGGTACCGTTATTTAGGGGCTATACGAAGACGAGGACCAGCATAGACAATTTTCTGTCTTAGGCTGTAGTATCCATTACGAACTTCATATACCAAGTTTGGAACAATTCCGGTGAATAATGTCGCCAAAATCATCGAAATACCGAATATAGGGACGTACTGTGATATGGGGGCTATTCGAAGACATGGATCTGCACAGACAATTTTATAAGAAGACGTGGACCTGTACAGTCAATTTTCTGTCTTAGGCTGTACTATCCATAACGAACTTCAAATAGCATTACTATCCATTACGAACTTTAAATACCAAATTCGAAACAATTCCGGTGATTAATGTCGCTAAAATCATCAAAATACCGAATATAGGCAGGTACCGTTACATAGGGGCTATACGAAGACGAGGACCAGCATAGACAATTTTCTGTCTTAGGCTGTAGTATCCACTACGAACTACAAAAACCCAATTTAAAACAATTCCGGTAAATAATGTCGCTAAAATAATAAAAATGCCGAAAATCGGGAGGGACCGTTATATGGGGGCTATACGAAGACGTGCACCTGCACAGACAATTTTCTGTCTTGGGCTGTACTATCTATTACAAACTTCAAATACGAAATTTGAAACAATTCCGGTGAATAGTGTCGCCAAAATCATCAAAATACAGAATATCGGGAGGTACCGTTATATGAGGGCTATACACAAATTTCTGTCTTAAACTGTAGTATCCATTACGAACTTCAAATACCAAATTTGAAACAATTTTGGTGATTAATGTCGCCAAAGTCATCAAAATACCGAATATCAAGGGTTCCTTCATATGGGGGCTATACGAAGACGTGGACTTGCACAGACAATTTTCTGTCTTAGACTGTAGTATCCATTACGAACTTCAAATGCCTAATTTGAAACAATTCCGGCGAATAAATTCGCTTAAATCATCAAAATACCGAATATTGGGAGGTACCGTTATATGGGGGCTATACGAAAACGTGTACCTGCATAGACAATTTTCTGTCTTAGTCTGTACTATCCATTACGAACTTCAAATACCAAATTTGAAACAATTCCGGTGAATAATGTCGCTAAAATCATTAAAATGCCAAATATCGGGAGGTACCGTTATATGGGGGCTATACACAATTTTCTGTATTAAACTGTAGTATCCATTACGAACTTCAAATATTAAGATAGTCTGTATTAATTAATATTAATATTAATTAATACAGACTATCGGGAGGTACCATAATATGGGGGCTTTACGAAGACGTGTACGTGCATAGGCAATTTACTGTCTTAGGCTGTACTATCCATTACGAACTTCAAATAGCATTACTATCCATTACGAACTTTAAATACCAAAATTTGAAACAATTCCGGTGAATAATGTCGCCAGAATCATTAAAATACCGAATATCGGGAGGTACCGTTATATAGGGGCTATACGAAGACGAGGACCAGCATAGACAATTTTCTGTCTTAGGCTGTAGTATCCACTACGAACTACAAAAACCCAATTTGAAACAATTCAGGTTAATGAATTCGCTAAAATCATCAAAATCACCTGCACCTGCGAAGACAATTTTCTGTCTTAGACTGTAGCATCCATTACGAACTTCAAGTACCACATTTGAAACAATTCGGGGAATAATGTCGCTAAAATCATTAAAACACCAAATATCGGGAGGTATCGTTATATGGGGGCTATACACAATTTTCTGTCTTAAACTGTAGTATCCATTACGAACTTCAAATACCAAATTTGAAACAATTCCGGTGAATAATGTCGCTAAAATCATAAAAATGGCGAATATAAGAAAGGACCGTTATATGGGGGCTATACGAAGACGTGGACCTGCACAGACAATTCTCTGTCTTAGGCTGTACTACCTATTATGAACTTCAAATACCAAATTTGAAACAATTCCGGTGAATAATGTCGCCAAAATCATCAAAATACAGAATATCAGGAGGTACCGTTATACGAGGGCTTTACGAAGACGTGTACGTGCATAGGCAATTTACTGTCTTAGGTTGTTCTATCCTTTACGAATTTCAAATAGCATTATTATCCATTACGAACCTTAAATACCAAATTTGAAACAATTCCGGTGAATAATGTCGCTAAAATCATCAAAATACCGAATATCGGGAGGTACCGTTATATAGGGGCTATACGAAGACGAGGACCAGCATAGACAATTTTCTGTCTTAGGCTGTAGTATCCACTACGAACTACAAAAACCCAATTTGAAACAATTCCGGTTATTGAATTCGCTAAAATCATCAAAATACCAGTATCGGGTTGACATATGCGAGCTATACGAAGACGTGGTCCTGCGAAGACAATTTTCTGTCTTAGACTGTAGCATCCATTACGAACTTCAAGTACCAAATTCGAAACAATTCGGTGAATAATGTCGCTAAAATCATTAAAATACCAAATATCGGGAGGTATCGTTATATGGGGCTTGTATGAAGACGTGGACCTGCACAGACAATTTTCTGTCTTAGAAAGTAGTATCCATTTCGAACTTCAAATACCAAATTTGAAACAATTCCGGTGAATAAAGTCGCCAAAATCATCAAAATACCGAATATCGGGAGGTACCGTTATATGGGGGCTATACGAAGACGTGGATCAGCACAGACAATTTTCTGCCTTAGGCTGTAGTATCCATTTCGAACTTCAACTATACGAAGACGAGGACCAGCATAGACAATTTTCTTAGGCTGTAGTATCCACAACGAACTACAAAAACCAAATTTGAAACAATTCCAGTTAATGAATTCGCTAAAATCATCAAAATACGAGTATCGGGTTGCCATATGGGAGCTATACGAAGACGTGGACCTGCGAAACAATTTTCTGTCTTAGACTGTAGCATCCATTACGAACTTTAAGTACCAAATTTGAAACAATTCGGTGAATAATGTCGCTAAAATCATTGAAATACCAAATATCGGGAGGTACCGTTATATGGGGCTTATATGAAGATGTGTACCTGCACAGGCAATTTTCTGTCTTAGAGAGTAGTATCCATTACGAAATTCAAATACGATATTTGAAACAATTCCGGTGAATAATGTTCCAAAATCATTAAAATACCGAATAGCTCGTGGTACCGTTATATGGGGGCTATACGAAGATGTGTACGTGCATAGGTAGCATTTGTCATAAGCCAATTAAATAATCAAATGCGAAACTTAAAAAAATCAGTAATAATGTAGATAAACCATCAAAATACCGAATATCAGGAGGTACCGTTGTATGGGGCCTATATGAAGACGTGGACCTTCATAGACAATTTTCTGTCTTAGGCTGTACTATCCATTACGAACTTCAAATGCCAAATTTGAAACAATTCCGGCGAATAAATCATCAAAAATCATCAAAATACCGAATATCCGGAGGTACCGTTATTTGGGGGCTATACGAAAACGTGTACCTGCATAGACAATTTTCTGTGTTAGAGAGTGGTATCCATTACGAACTTCAAATATCAAATTTGAAACAATTCCGGTGGATAATGTCGCTAAAATCATTAAAATACCAAATATCGGGAGGTACCGTTATATGGGGGCTATACACAAGTTTCTTTCGTAAACTGTAGTATCCATTACGAACTTCAAATACCAAATTTGAAACAATTTCGATGAATAATGTCGCCAAAATCATCAAAATACCGAATATCAAGGGTTCCGATATATGGGGGTGAATGAGAAAAGAAACACTACCGTTTCGTTAGGGTGTTATTTCAATTCTAATTTTATTTCTAAAATATGTTCCTTACGTACTACTGAAACTAATCTAACTTAACCTAGTCGCAGCCACACAATTGTTCTTATCTATTCTAATATTGAATGGAGAACGTTGCAGGGCTGCTTGACATCTCATTCAAGTGATCTTATGCATCTACTGAGCGCATCGATATATGTGCGTGTGGGTCATAACCTTTATTATCTCTCACATTATCGTATGCGTCAGCGCACAAGATCACCAAATTCTTCACATGTGATATTTTATGGCGGCTGGGAAATATTTAATTTTAGAACATTTATCTTTTATTGCTACATTTTCCCAGCGCCTCAATCGCACTCAAAAGTATGTACCAAGTATTTTGTACATTCTCCCGGGCGGCTTAAATGTGTATGTTAATAGTGGACTGTATTTTTATAAAGTTGAATAAATGTTACTATAAAATATTTAAATATAACAAGTAAAAAAGCTGTAAGTTCGGCCGGGCCGAACTTTTAATACCCTCCACCATTTGGTACAAATTTGGCACGTACTGTGATATGGGCAATATTTGAAGACATGGATCTGCACAGACAATTTTATAAGAAGACGTGGACCTGTACAGGCAATTTTCTGTCTTAGGCTGTACTATCCATAACGAACTTCAAATAGCATTACTATCCATTACGAACTTTAAATACCAAATTCGAAACAATTCCGGTGATTAATGTCGCTAAAATCATCAAAATACCGAATATAGGCAGGTACCGTTACATAGGGGCTATACGAAGACGAGGACCAGCATAGACAATTTTCTGTCTTAGGCTGTAGTATCCACTACGAACTACAAAAACCCAATTTAAAACAATTCCGGTAAATAATGTCGCTAAAATCATAAAAATGCCGAAAATCGGGAGGGACCGTTATATGGGGGCTATACGAAGACGCGCACCTGCACAGACAATTTTCTGTCTTAGGCTGTACTATCTATTACAAACTTCAAATACGAAATTTGAAACAATTCCGGTGAATAGTGTCGCCAAAATCATCAAAATACAGAATATCGGGAGGTACCGTTATATGAGGGCTATACACAATTTTCTGTCTTAAACTGTAGTATCCATTACGAACTTCAAATACCAAATTTGAAACAATTTTGGTGATTAATGTCGCCAAAGTCATCAAAATACCGAATATCAAGGGTTCCTTTATATGGAGGCTATACGAAGACGTGGACTTGCACAGACAATTTTCTGTCTTAGACTGTAGTATCCATTACGAACTTCAAATGCCTAATTTGAAACAATTCCGGCGAATAAATTCGCTAAAGTCATCAAAATACCGAATATCGGGAGGTACCGTTATATGGGTGCTATACACAATTTTCTGTCTTAAACTGTAGTATCCATTACGAACTTCAAATATTAAGATAGTCTGTACTAATTAATATTAATATTAATTAATACAGACTATCGGGAAGTACCATAATATGGGGGCTTTACGAAGACGTGTACGTGCATAGGCAATTTACTGTCTTAGGCTGTACTATCCATTACGAACTTCAAATAGCATTACTATCCATTACGAACTTTAAATACCAAATTTGAAACAATTCCGGTGAATAATTTCGCCAGAATCATTAAAATACC
The DNA here is from genome assembly GCF_030504385.1 of Musca domestica. NCBI lineage: Eukaryota > Metazoa > Arthropoda > Insecta > Diptera > Muscidae > Musca > Musca domestica. Next base: position 4,727,739 of record NW_026712293.1, on the reverse strand, counting down.
GAATATCGGGAGGTACCGTTATATAGGGGCTATACGAAGACGAGGACCAGCATAGACAATTTTCTGTCTTAGGCTGTAGTATCCACTACGAACTACAAAAACCCAATTTGAAACAATTCCGGTTAATGAATTCGCTAAAATCATCAAAATACCAGTATCGGGTTGACATATGGGAGCTATACGAAGACGTGCACCTGCGAAGACAATTTTCTGTCTTAGACTGTAGCACCCATTACGAACTTCAAGTACCACATTTGAAACAATTCGGGGAATAATGTCGCTAAAATCATTAAAATACCAAATATCGGGAGGTATCGTTATATGGGGGCTATACACAATTTTCTGTCTTAAACTGTAGTATCCATTACGAACTTCAAATACCAAATTTGAAACAATTCCGGTGAATAATGTCGCTAAAATCATAAAAATGCCGAACATAGGAAAGGACCGTTATATGGGGGCTATACGAAGACGTGGACCTGTACAGACAATTCTCTGTCTTAGGCTGTACTACCTATTATGAACTTCAAATGCCAAATTTGAAACAATTCCGGTGAATAAAGTCGCCAAAATCATCAAAATACCGAATATCGGGAGGTACCGTTATATGGGGGCTATACGAAGACTTGGATCAGCACAGACAATTTTCTGCCTTAGGCTGTAGTATCCATTTCGAACTTCAACTATACGAAGACGAGGACCAGCATAGACAATTTTCTTAGGCTGTAGTATCCACAACGAACTACAAAAACCAAATTTGAAACAATTCCAGTTAATGAATTCGCTAAAATCATCAAAATACGAGTATCGGGTTGCCATATGGGAGCTATACGAAGACGTGGACCTGCGAAACAATTTTCTGTCTTAGACTGTAGCATCCATTACGAACTTTAAGTACCAAATTTGAAACAATTCGGTGAATAATGTCGCTAAAATCATTGAAATACCAAATATCGGGAGGTACCGTTATATGGGGCTTATATGAAGATGTGTACCTGCACAGGCAATTTTCTGTCTTAGAGAGTAGTATCCATTACGAACTTCAAATACGAAATTTGAAACAATTCCGGTGAATACTGTCGCCAAAATCATCAAATTACAGAATATCGGGAGGTACCGTTATATGGGGGATTTACGAAGACGTGTACGTGCATAGGCAATTTACTGTCGTAGGCTGTACTATCCATTACGAACTTCAAATACGATATTTGAAACAATTCCGGTGAAGAATGTCGCAAAATCATCAAAATACCGAACAGCTCGAGGAACCGTTATATGGGGGTTATACGGCGACATGGACATGTATAGGTAGCATATGTCATAAGCCATTAAAATATTCAAATGCGAAACTGAAAAAAAAATCAGTAATAATGTAGATAAAATCATCAAAATACCGAATATCAGGAAGTACCGGTTTATGGTGGCCATATGAAGACGTGGACCTTCATAGACAATTTTCTGTCTTAGACTGTACTATCCATTACGAACTTCAAATGCCAAATGCTAAAATCATCAATATACCGAATATCGGGGCTATACGAAGACGTGGACTTGCATAGACAAGTTTCTGTCTTAGGCTGTACTATCCATTACGAACTTCAAGTACCAAATTTGAAACAATTCGGTGAATAATGTCGCTAAAATCATTAAAATTACGAAATTCAAATACGATATTTGAAACAATTCCGGTGAATAATGTTCCAAAATCATCCAAATACCGAATAGCTCGAGGTACCGTTATATGGGGGCTATACGAAGATGTGTACGTGCATAGGTAGCATTTGTCATAAGCCAATTAAATAATCAAATGCGAAACTTAAAAAAATCAGTAATAATGTAGATAAACCATCAAAATACCGAATATCAGGAGGTACCGTTGTATGGGGCCTATATGAAGACGTGGACCTTCATAGACAATTTTCTGTCTTAGGCTGTACTATCCATTACGAACTTCAAATGCCAAATTTGAAACAATTCCGGCGAATAAATTCGCTAAAATCATTAAAATGCCAAATATCGGGAGGTACCGTTATATGGGGGCTATACACAAGTTTCTGCCTTAAACTGTAGTATCCATTACGAACTTCAAATACCAAATTTGAAACAATTTCGATGAATAATGTCGCCAAAATCATCAAAATACCGAATATCAAGGGTTCCGATATATGGGGGTGAATGAGAAAAGAAACACTACCGCTTCGTTAGGGTGTTATTTCAATTCTAATTTTATTTCTAAAATATGTTCCTTACGTACTACTGAAACTAATCTAACTTAACCTAGTCGCAGCCACACAATTGTTCTTATCTATTCTAATATTGAATGGAGAACGTTGCAGGGCTGCTTGACATCTCATTCAAGTGATCTTATGCATCTACTGAGCGCATCGATATATGTGCGTGTGGGTCATAACCTTTATTATCTCTCACATTATCGTATGCGTCAGCGCACAAGATCACCGAATTCTTCACATGTGATATTTTATGGCGGCTGGGAAATATTTAATTTTAGAACATTTATCTTTTATTGCTACATTATCCCAGCGCCTCAATCGCACTCAAAAGTATGTACCAAGTATTTTGTACATTCTCCCGGGCGGCTTAAATGTGTATGTTAATAGTGGACTGTATTTTTATAAAGTTGAATAAACGTTACTATAAAATGTTTAAATATAACAAGTAAAAAAGCTGTAAGTTCGGCCGGGCCGAACTTTTAATACCCTCCACCATTTGGTACAAATTTGGCAATTTCCAAAAAAATAAAATAAATAAATAAAATAAAAAAAAATTCTTTAAAAATTCTGTTAAAATCTTAAAAATACCGACTGTCTATACGACGACGTATACCTGCATAGGCAACTTTTGTCATGAGTTATTACACCATTTAAATACGAAACTTGAAGAAAAATTTGTTTATAATGTAGCTAAAATCATCAAAATACCGAATATAGGGGGTACCGTTATATGGGGGCTATACCAAGACGTGGACCTGCACAGACAATTTTCTGGCATGGGCTGAAGTATCCATTACGAGCTTCAAATGCGAAATTTAAAACAATCCCGGTAAATAATGTCGCTAAAATCATCAAAATACCGAATATCGGGGGGTACGGTATATGGGGCCTATACGAAGACGTGGACCTACATTGTCAATTTTCTGTTTTCTGCTGCAGTATCTATTACGAACTTCAAATACCAAATTTGGAACAATTCCGGTAAATAATGTCGCTAAAATCATAAAAATGCCGAATATTGGGAGGGACCGTTATATGGGGGCTATACGAAGACGTGGACCTGCACAGATAATTTTCTGTCTTAGAAAGTAGTATCCATTTCGAACTTCAAATACCAATTTTGAAACAATTCCGGTGAATAAAGTCGCCAAAATCATCAAAATACCGAATATCGGGAGGTACCGTTATATGGGGGCTATACGAAGACGTGGATCAGCACAGACAATTTTCTGCCTTAGGCTGTAGTATCCATTTCGAACTTCAACTATACGAAGACGAGGACCAGCATAGACAATTTTCTTAGGCTGTAGTATCCACAACGAACTACAAAAACCAAATTTGAAACAATTCCAGTTAATGAATTCGCTAAAATCATCAAAATACGAGTATCGGGTTGCCATATGGGAGCTATACGAAAACGTGGACCTGCGAAACAATTTTCTGTCTTAGACTGTAGCATCCATTGCGAACTTTAAGTACCAAATTTGAAACAATTCGGTGAATAATGTCGCTAAAATCATTAAAATACCAAATATCGGGAGGTACCGTTATATGGGGCTTATATGAAGACGTGGAACTGCACAGACAATTTTCTGTCTTAGAGAGTAGTATCCATTACGAACTTCAAATACCAAATTTGAAACAATTCGGTGAATAATGTCACTAAAATCATTAAAATGCCAAATATCGGGAGGTACCGTTAAACCGGGCTATACACAATTTTCTGTCTTAAACTGTAGTATCCATTACGAACTTCAAATACCAAATTTGAAACAATTTTGGTGATTAATGTCGCCAAAGTCATCAAAATACCGAATATCAAGGGTTCCTTTATATGGGGGCTATACGAAGACGTGGACTTGCACAGACAATTTTCTGTCTTAGACTGTAGTATCCATTACGAACTTCAAATGCCTAATTTGAAACAATTCCGGCGAATAAATTCGCTAAAATCATCAAAATACCGAATATCGGGAGGTACCGTTATATGGGGGCTATACGAAAACGTGTACCTGCATAGACAATTTTCTGTCTTAGTCTGTACTATCCATTACGAACTTCAAATACCAAATTTGAAACAATTCCGGTGAATAATGTCGCTAAAATCATTAAAATGCCAAATATCGGGAGGTACCGTTATATGGGGGCTATACACAATTTTCTGTCTTAAACTGTAGTATCCATTACGAACTTCAAATATTAAGATAGTCTGTATTAATTAATATTAATATTAATTAATACAGACTATCGGGAGGTACCATAATATGGGGGCTTTACGAAGACGTGTACGTGCATAGGCAATTTACTGTCTTAGGCTGTACTATCCATTACGAACTTCAAATAGCAATACTATCCATTACGAACTTTAAATACCAAATTTGAAACAATTCCGGTGAATAATGTCGCCAGAATCATTAAAATACCGAATATCGGGAGGTACCGTTATATAGGGGCTATACGAAGACGAGGACCAGCATAGACAATTTTCTGTCTTAGGCTGTAGTATCCACTACGAACTACAAAAACCCAATTTGAAACAATTCCGGTTAATGAATTCGCTAAAATCATCAAAATACCAGTATCGGGTTGACACATGGGAGCTATACGAAGACGTGCACCTGCGAAGACAATTTTCTGTCTTAGACTGTAGCTTCCATTACGAACTTCAAGTACCACATTTGAAACAATTCGGGGAATAATGTCGCTAAAATTATTAAAATACCAAATATCGGGAGGTATCGTTATATGGGGGCTATACACAATTTTCTGTCTTAAACTGTAGTATCCATTACGAACTTCAAATACCAAATTTGAAACAATTCGGTGAATAATGTCACTAAAATCATTAAAATGCCAAATATCGGGAGGTACCGTTAAACCGGGCTATACACAATTTTCTGTCTTAAACTGTAGTATCCATTACGAACTTCAAATACCAAATTTGAAACAATTTTGGTGATTAATGTCGCCAAAGTCATCAAAATACCGAATATCAAGGGTTCCTTTATATGGGGGCTATACGAAGACGTGGACCTGCACAGACATTTCTCTGTCTTAAGCTGTACTACCTATTATGAACTTCAAATACCAAATTTGAAACAATTCCGGTGAATAATGTCGCCAAGTCATCAAAATACAGAATATCAGGAGGTACCGTTATATGGGGGCTTTACGAAGACGTGTACGTGCATAGGCAATTTACTGTCTTAGGTTGTTCTATCCTTTACGAATTTCAAATAGCATTACTATCCATTACGAACCTTAAATACCAAATTTGAAACAATTCCGGTGAATAATGTCGCTAAAATCATCAAAATACCGAATATCGGGAGGTACCGTTATATAGGGGCTATACGAAGACGAGGACCAGCATAGACAATTTTCTGTCTTAGGCTGTAGTATCCACTACGAACTACAAAAATCCAATTTGAAACAATTCCGGTTAATGAATTCGCTAAAATCATCAAAATACCAGTATCGGGTTGACATATGCGAGCTATACGAAGACGTGGTCCTGCGAAGACAATTTTCTGTCTTAGACTGTAGCATCCATTACGAACTTCAAGTACCAAATTCGAAACAATTCGGTGAATAATGTCGCTAAAATCATTAAAATACCAAATATCGGGAGGTATCGTTACATGGGGCTTGTATGAAGACGTGGACCTGCACAGACAATTTTCTGTCTTAGAAAGTAGTATCCATTTCGTACTTCAAATACCAAATTTGAAACAATTCCGGTGAATAAAGTCGCCAAAATCATCAAAATACCGAATATCGGGAGGTACCGTTATATGGGGGCTATACGAAGACGTGGATCAGCACAGACAATTTTCTGCCTTAGGCTGTAGTATCCATTTCGAACTTCAACTATACGAAGACGAGGATCAGCATAGACAATTTTCTTAGGCTGTAGTATCCACAACGAACTACAAAAACCAAATTTGAAACAATTCCAGTTAATGAATTCGCTAAAATCATCAAAATACGAGTATCGGGTTGCCATATGGGAGCTATACGAAGACGTTGACCTGCGAAACAATTTTCTGTCTTAGACTGTAGCATCCATTACGAAATTCAAATACGATATTTGAAACAATTCCCGTGAATAATGTTCCAAAATCATCCAAATACCGAATAGCTCGAGGTACCGTTATATGGGGGCTATACGAAGATGTGTATGTGCATAGGTAGCATTTGTCATAAGCCAATTAAATAATCAAATGCGAAACTTAAAAAAATCAGTAATAATGTAGATAAACCATCAAAATACCGAATATCAGGAGGTACCGTTGTATGGGGCCTATATGAAGACGTGGACCTTCATAGACAATTTTCTGTCTTAGGCTGTACTATCCATTACGAACTTCAAATGCCAAATTTGAAACAATTCCGGCGAATAAATTCGCAAAAATCATCAAAATACCGAATATCCGGAGGTACCGTTATATGGGGCTTATATGAAGATGTGTACCTGCACAGGCAATTTTCTGTCTTAGAGAGTAGTATCCATTACGAACTTCAAATACGAAATTTAAAACAATTCCGGTGAATACTGTCGCCAAAATCATCAAAATACAGAATATCGGGAGGTACCGTTATATGGGGGATTTACGAAGACGTGTACGTGCATACGCAATTTACTGTCGTAGGCTGTACTATCCATTACGAACTTCAAATACGATATTTGAAACAATTCCGGTGAAGAATGTCGCAAAATCATCAAAATACCGAACAGCTCGAGGAACCGTTATATGGGGGTTATACGGCGATATGGACATGTATAGGTAGCATATGTCATAAGCCATTAAAATATTCAAATGCGAAACTTAAAAAAAATCAGTAATAATGTAGCTAAAATCATCAAAATACCGAATATCAGGAAGTACCGGTTTATGGTGGCCATATGAAGACGTGGACCTTCATAGACAATTTTCTGTCTTAGACTGTACTATCCATTACGAACTTCAAATGCCAAATGCTAAAATCATCAATATACCGAATATCGGGGCTATACGAAGACGTGGACTTGCATAGACAAGTTTCTGTCTTAGGCTGTAGTATCCATTACGAACTTCAAGTACCAAATTTGAAACAATTCGGTGAATAATGTCGCTAAAATCATTAAAATACCAAATATCGGGAGGTACCGTTATATGGGGCTTATATGAAGACGTGGACCTGCACAGACAATTTTCTGTCTTAGAGAGTAGTATCTTTTACGAACTTCAAGTACCAAATTTGAAACAATTCGGTGAATAATGTCACTAAAATCATTAAAATGCCTAATATCGGGAGGTACCGTTATATGGGGGCTATACACAATTTTCTGTCTTAAACTGTAGTATCCATTACGAAATTCAAATACGATATTTGAAACAATTCCCGTGAATAATGTTCCAAAATCATCCAAATACCGAATAGCTCGAGGTACCGTTATATGGGGGCTATACGAAGATGTGTATGTGCATAGGTAGCATTTGTCATAAGCCAATTAAATAATCAAATGCGAAACTTAAAAAAATCAGTAATAATGTAGATAAACCATCAAAATACCGAATATCAGGAGGTACCGTTGTATGGGGCCTATATGAAGACGTGGACCTTCATAGACAATTTTCTGTCTTAGGCTGTACTATCCATTACGAACTTCAAATGCCAAATTTGAAACAATTCCGGCGAATAAATTCGCAAAAATCATCAAAATACCGAATATCCGGAGGTACCGTTATTTGGGGGCTATACGAAAACGTGTACCTGCATAGACAATTTTCTGTGTTAGAGAGTGGTATCCATTACGAACTTCAAATATCAAATTTGAAACAATTCCGGTGGATAATGTCGCTAAAATCATTAAAATGCCAAATATCGGGAGGTACCGTTATATGGGGGCTATACACAAGTTTCTGTCTTAAACTGTAGTATCCATTACGAACTTCAAGTACCAAATTTGAAACAATTTCGATGAATAATGTCGCCAAAATCATCAAAATACCGAATATCAAGGGTTCCGATATATGGGGGTGAATGAGAAAAGAAACACTACCGCTTCGTTAGGGTGTTATTTCAATTCTAATTTTATTTCTAAAATATGTTCCTTACGTACTACTGAAACTAATCTAACTTAACCTAGTCGCAGCCACACAATTGTTCTTATCTATTCTAATATTGAATGGAGAACGTTGCAGGGCTGCTTGACATCTCATTCAAGTGATCTTATGCATCTACTGAGCGCATCGATATATGTGCGTGTGGGTCATAACCTTTATTATCTCTCACATTATCGTATGCGTCAGCGAACAAGATCACCGAATTCTTCACATGTGATATTTTATGGCGGCTGGGAAATATTTAATTTTAGAACATTTATCTTTTATTGCTACATTTTCCCAGCGCCTCAATCGCACTCAAAAGTATATACCAAGTATTTTGTACATTCTCCCGGGCGGCTTAAATGTGTATGTTAATAGTGGACTGTATTTTTATAAAGTTGAATAAATGTTACTATAAAATATTTAAATATAACAAGTAAAAAAGCTGTAAGTTCGGCCGGGCTGAACTTTTAATACCCTCCACCATTTGGTACAAATTTGGCAATTTCCAAAAAAATAAAATAAATAAATAAAATAAAAAAAATCCTTTAAAAATAATGTTAAAATCTTAAAAATACCGACTGTCTATACGACGACGTATACCTGCATAGGCAACTTTTGTCATAAGTTATTACAACATTTAAATACGAAACTTGAAGAAAAATTTGTTTATAATGTAGCTAAAATCATCAAAATACCGAATATAGGGGGTACAGTTATATGGGGGCTATACCAAGACGTGGACCTGCACAGACAATTTTCTGGCATGGGCTGAAGTATCCATTACGAACTTCAAATGCGAAATTTAAAACAATCCCGGTAAATAATGTCGCTAAAATCATCAAAATACCGAATATCGGGGGGTACGGTATATGGGGCCTAAACGAAGACGTGGACCTAATGTCGCTAAAATCATCAAAATACCGAATATCGGGGGGTACCGATATGGGGGATATACGAAGACGTGGACCTGCACAGATAATTTTCTGTCTTAGAAAGTAGTTTCCATTTCGAACTTCAAATACCAAATTTCAAACAATTCCGGTGAATAAAGTCGCCAAAATCATCAAAATACCGAATATCGGGAGGTGGGGGCTATACGAAGACGTGGATCAGCACAGACAATTATCTGCCTTAGGCTGTAGTATCCATTTCGAACTTCAACTATACGAAGACGAGGACCAGAAAAGACAATTTTCTTAGGCTGTAGTATCCACAACGAACTACAAAAACCAAATTTGAAACAATTCCCGTTAATGAATTCGCTAAAATCATCAAAAAACTAGTATCGGGTTGCCATATGGGAGCTATACGAAGACGTGGACCTGCGAAACAATTTTCTGTCTTAGACTGAAGCATCCATTACGAAATTTAAGTACCAAATTTGAAACAATTCGGTGAATAATGTCGCTAAAATCATTGAAATACCAAATATCGGGAGGTACCGTTATATGGGGCTTATATGAAGATGTGTACCTGCACAGGCAATTTTCTGTCTTAGAGAGTAGTATCCATTACGAACTTCAAATACGAAATTTGAAACAATTCCGGTGAATACTGTCGCCAAAATTATCAAAATACAGAATATCGGGAGGTACCGTTATATGGGGGATTTACGAAGACGTGTACGTGCATAGGCAATTTACTGTCGTAGGCTGTACTATCCATTACGAACTTCAAACACGATATTTGAAACAATTCCGGTGAAGAATGTCGCAAAATCATCAAAATACCGAACAGCTCGAGGAACCGTTATATGGGGGTTATACGGCGGCATGGACATGTATAGGTAGCATATGTCATAAGCCATTAAAATATTCAAATGCGAAACTTAAAAAAATCAGTAATAATGTAGATAGAATCATCAAAATACCGAATATCAGGAAGTACCGGTTTATGGTGGCCATATGAAGACGTGGACCTTCATAGACAATTTTCTGTCTTAGACTGTACTATCCATTACGAACTTCAAATGCCAAATGCTAAAATCATCAATATACCGAATATCGGGGCTATACGAAGACGTGGACTTGCATAGACAAGTTTCTGTCTTAGGCTGTACTATCTATTACGAACTTCAAGTACCAACTTTGAAACAATTCGGTGAATAATGTCACTAAAATCATTAAAATGCCAAATATCGGGAGGTACCGTTATATGGGGGCTATACACAATTTTCTGTCTTAAACTGTAGTATCCATTACGAAATTCAAATACGATATTTGAAACAATTCCGGCGATAAATTCGCAAAAATCATCAAAATACCGAATATCCGGAGGTACCGTTATTTGGGGGCTATACGAAAACGTGTACCTGCATAGACAATTTTCTGTGTTAGAGAGTGGTATCCATTACGAACTTCAAATATCAAATTTGAAACAATTCCGGTGGATAATGTCGCTAAAATCATTAAAATGCCAAGTATCGGGAGGTACCGTTATATGGGGGCTATACACAAGTTTCTGTCTTAAACTGTAGTATCCATTACGAACTTCAAATACCAAATTTGAAACAATTTCGATGAATAATGTCGCCAAAATCATCAAAATACCGAATATAGGGGGTACCGTTATATGGGGCCTATACGAAGACGTGGACCTACATGGTCCATTTTCTGTTTTCTGCTGCAGTATCTATTACGAACTTCAAATACCAAATTTGGAACGGTTCCGTTAAATAATGTCGCTAAAATCATCAAAATACCGAATATCGGGGGGTACGGTATATGGGGGCTATACGAAGACGTGGACCTACATCGACCATTTTCTGTTTTCTGCTGCAGTATCTATTACGAACTTCACATACCAAATTTGGAACCGTTCCGTTAAATAATGTCGCTAAAATCATCAAAATACAGAATATCGGGGGGTACCGATATATGGGGGCTATACGAAGACGTGGACGTGCACAGATAATTTTCTGTCTTAGGCTGTAGTATCCACTACGAACTTCAAATGCCAAATTTGAAACAATTCCGGTGAATAATGTCGCTAAAATCATCAAAATACCGAATATCGAGAGGTACCGTTATATGGGGGCTATATGAAAACTTGGACCTACATGACCCATTTACAACCTTAATCTGCCTACTGGCAAAATATACATGTGTGCAAAATTTTAGCCTTCTATCTCAATTTGTTCGAAAGATAGCGTGATTACAACAGACAGACGGACATGGCTAAATCGTCTTTTACGCTGATCAAGAATATATATACTTTGTTGGGTCTGACGTGAGTGTTTCGAGGAGTTACAAACGGAATGACAAAATTAATATACCCTCCATAGTATGGTGGAAGGTATAAAAATATGAAAAGGAAACTAACTATATATGCTCAAACAATATAAATATTCAATTAAGTAACTGCTTCCAGGAAACGACTCCATTTCTTTGTCCAGTCCTTCTTGCCAATGCCACACCTTTATCTGCCGGATTACCATTGGCTCCATGGTACGCTCCGATTCGTTATCCTCCATTCTTACGGCCATTGTTGGTTTGCTCTGGATTTCTGCAAGGCAATACCCTTCAGGAGGCGGAACCAAAGAGCTTTGTTCTGCTTTTCCCACTTCCTCGATCCATTCTTTTCCTCTAGAAACGTTGTCGTACTCATCTTCCCCGCATCCGCCGAACATGTTCTACACCGAGTGCTTCATAGCTCAGGGCGGATTCTTCTTCTTCTTTCCGTTCCTCAAAATGAGGACTTGCCGGCGGGAACAATTTCAAAATATTTACTTCTAAGCAGTGAATCTGCTTTAGTTGAACAGCATCATGTTCTATTCTTAAATTTTCCACTTTTTTAGACAGGTCATCTCTCTCAGCTTCCATGATTTGCCGCGCTCTTTCCGAGCTAGCCAATTTTTCATTGAATTTCTCTAACTTCGTTTTTAGATGTCGCACTTGATCTTTCTGAACACGATGTTTTTCTTCGAATTGTTCACCTTTGTCCCGCAGGTTTTCTTCAGATTTGGCGAGCAGATATTTTTTGTGGGCCTTCGCATTTCTCAATATCATTTCACTTTTTTCCACTTCGATTATTAGTTGAGAACGCAATTCGATTGCTTGTCCCTGCAGAGATTGTAAATTATTTTCATAGGCTTGCATTTGTTCGTGCAAACCATCTTCTAATTCTCTGTCGTAATCTTCCTTTGTTTCGACATAGCTAAGTTGTCTGTTTTCTTCCCCTTGCTCTTCCCAAGTTAAATGCTCATATTTCAGCGAGAGTATCTATCGTGATGGAGGTTTCATCGAATCTTCGATTTCTTCATCGATGTCCAAGTCTGTGTATTTGCGACTCCGGGTCTAAAGGCCTCATTGCCGATAACATACACACATCTACATCACAGGGTAATGTCTTCATATGGGTTGGAAGATATTTTTGGTGTACCCTCAAGCACCGTCGTAACTGGTAATATGTACCTTCCATGCCGCGACGTGTTTCACCTTTTCAAAGGCTGACGTTAACAGCTGGAAATAGTCTGCCAAAGTGGTGATAGCTTCTTCAATTTGCTTTGTCTAATTTTTTTTTTTTAATATATCTTTTTTTAATATTTGCCCCTGTGGCTTTTTATACCCTCCACCATACTATGGAGGGTATATTATCTTTGTCATTCCGTTTGTAACTCCTCGAAATACTCATGTCAGACCCAACAAAGTATATATATTCTTGATCAGCGTAAAATTCTAAGTCGATTTAGCGATATCCGTCTGTCTGTCCATCTGTCTGTCTGTCTGTCCGTCTGTCTGTCTGTTGTAATCACGCTATCTTTCGAATGAATTGAGACAGATGGCTAAAATTTTGCACACATGTTTATTTTTCCAGTAGGCAGGTTGGGTCATGTAGGACCACGTTTTTATATAGCCCCCATATAACGGTACCTCCCTATATTCGGTATTTTTATGATTTTAACGACATTATTCACGGGAATTGTTTCAAATTTGGTATTTGAAGTTCGTTATAGGAACTACAGTCTGTGACAGAAAATTTTCTGTGCGGGTCCAGGTTTTCGTATAGGCCCCATATATCAGTACCTCCCTATATTCGGTATTTTCATGATTTTAGCGACATTATTCACCGGAATTGTTTGAAAATTGGTATTTGAAGTTCGTAATAAATACTACAGTCTAAGATAGAAAATTGTCTGTGCAAGTCCATTTCTTCGCATAGCCCCCATATAACGGTACCTCCTGATATTCGGTATTTTGGTGATTTTAACGACATTATTCACGGGAATTGTTTCTTGAAGCTCAAAATGGATACTACACCCTAAGACAGAAAATTGTCTGTGCAGGTCTACGTCTTCGTATAGCCCCCCTATAACGGTACCTCCCTATATTCGGTATTTTGATGATTTTAGCGACATTATTCACGGGAATTGTTTCACATTTGGCATTTGAAGTTCAAAATGGATACTACACCATAGGACGGAAAATTGTCTGTGTAGGTCCACGTCTTCGTATAGCCCCCATATAACGGTACATCCCGATATTCGGTATTTTGATGATTCTAGCGACATTATTCACGGGAATTGTTTCAAATTTGGTACTTGAAGCTCAAAATGGACACTACACCCTAAGACAGAAAATTTTCTGTGCAGGTTCACGTCTTCATATAGCCCCAACATAACGGTACCTCCCTATATTCGGTATTTTGATGATTTTAGCAACATTATTCACCGGAATTGTTTCAAAATTGGTATTTGAATTTCGTTATGGGAACTACAGTCTGTGACAGAAAATTGTCTGTGCGGGTCCAGGTCTTCGTATAGGTCCCATATATCAGTACCTCCCCATATTCGGTATTTTGACGATTTTAGGTACAAATCCCGCCGAAATTGTTTGAAATGTGGTATTTGAAGTTCGTAATGGATGCTACAGCCTGTGACAGAAAACTGTCTATGCTGGTCCAGGTCTTTGCACAGCTCCAATTTAACGGCACCTCCTTATATACGATATTTTGATGATTTTAGCTACATTATTTACCGTTTATTTCAAGTTTCCAATTTGAATATGGTAATGGCTTATGACAAACAATGCCTAAGTTAACACGGTCACTCTCCCTGCAGCGCGTGTAGATTTGCTGACATTGCACACGCGCTGCATTTGTGCAATCGCCCAATTATTCTTTGGCTGCGCGTGTACTTTTGGTTGCGCGTGTACTTTTGACTGACCATGCACACGCGCCTCATTGTCATTGACACCACCCCAATTACCATTGCATACCTGCCGACTAAGCAGAGGCCATCGTGGGAACTACGGGCGACTGCTGGCGTGCTGTCGCTTACCTTAGAATAAGTAGAATGTAATTTAGTTAGTCTTCAATTCACATTGAAAAGGAACAGTCAATAAATCGATTGTATTTGGATATTAAATCAAACGAGTGTAATCATTTAAATCCTGCCGCTGTTGGTGCGGCAGGAACATTTTTTTGAGCGAGGTCCTTCCGACCTCGTTAAGTGGCGCCCGAGCAGGGACCCACAGTTATTGTGGGTCTGTGTTCCACAGAGAAAAAAATGAAAGGAAAAAAGGAGAAATAGACAAAAGAAACAGTTATTAAATAACAATGAAAATTGAAATAAATTGAATGCTACACAGTCCGCGTGGAGACAGAAGTGAACAAATTGCATGAAGAATATTTAGTGACTGAAAATTAACAAGAAATATTGAGTCTATAGTGACTTTAAAGTGAATACTATAGTGATAACTCTGAATAAAGAAGATGGAAAATAAGAATGAAGATTATGAAAAAAAAAGCATAACGGCAAAACTGGTGGACTGTCACAATATTGTGAAGTCAAGTCCTTGCCATACCTGAAATAGCACAAGATAAGAGAAAAGGATAATGGCAAAACTGGTGGACTATCACAATATTGTGAAGTCAAGGTTCGACTCCTTGCCATACCTGAAATAATACACTGCTGTGAAGCGTCGAGGTTCGATAAATAATTAAAGAAAGGTAAAAGCGATCTGCAATCCTGTAGCCCCAAAAGCCAGGCACTCCAGATCAAGAATGAAAATAATTTGAAGAATGAACAAATAAATAATAAAGAATGAATAAGATCAATGAAAGTAATGGAATGAATAAAAATAGGACTATGAACACCGTGCCTACGGTTGACGTACATGTCCTTGTGGAACACAGAGGTCGATCGTGAATCCTCTCGGATTGCCTATGGTGTTTTGTGGTGCCTGATACTCCCTAGTGGTGATATGGTGTTGTACCCATAAGAACACAGCATCCTTTTCAAGCAATATTCACATATAATTCACAATAAGAATATCCAGGGGTAGTGTGAAGTCAACCCTGCCTTAGTAGGTTGACCGTAACTATTAACACGGACGACTAAAAAGGATTACAAGGGTTCTTCTACGATCGATCTCCGAGAAATTAAAAAATATTGAAAAAAGAAAGAAAGAAAAATTAAATAATTTTAAACGATACAACGATTTGAAAATGTACTAATAAAATTTTTATATTTTCAGAAAACCCACCTTCTGAAGAATTTAGGAAAACTATTTAGAAACCAACTTCCCTGCAGACTTCAAACTCACACTCTGAAGAATTTTAGAAAACTATTTAGTAATAAGAAGTATATTTATCTCGTACCAGATGAGGAACTGTTTGTTAATGTAAGTAAATTCTCTTCCCTCTATTTTTATGTAGATGTAATTGATTGATTATAATTGAGAGATTCAAAAAAAAAGGAAACTTAACATTAGAAATCATTAGAATAAAAACTTTTGACGAATTTAAATAATCAAGTAAATTTTAAATGATATTGAAATACTATTGAAAATAAGAAAAAACGAATATAAATTAAATATTACTAAATTTGATGCTCAGTAATTAAAACTATTCTTCGCAATCCGAAAAAATCTGAAATTAGACGTTATTGTAATTCTGAACATTTAATATTGTGGAAAAACTTAAGAACAAATAGGAAAAAGAAATTACTTAAATATTAAGAATAGAGTAGGAAAAAAGGGAAATGCATCCAAAGAACTGAACATTGACCATTATTAAGAAAATAAAAATATAACTGAATAATAATTGCCATTGGAATTGAAAATCTGAAAAAATACACTTAATATTTTAAAGAATTTGTAAACATGGATTCCTTAACCCAGGAAATTACCGAACTGACCGGAATGGTCAACCTTTTAATGCAGCAGATAAAGGCGAACGAGTCGCGTATCAAGGAGCTCGAGCGACCCCTTGGTTTGACAACAAGTGTCCAAGTTGAGGAGCCGTTACGAGGTCCTTCAACGGAGGACGACTTGCGCGACATTGGTCGTCTACCTGATTCGGTTAAGGAGTTGCAAACCTTCGCGGGAGAACCCTCCCAATATGTCTCGTGGGTTCACGCGGTAGAAGGGATACTCAGGGATTATGCTATTGTTAGGAATAAGCCGATTTATAGAGCTATATTGAAGAGCATTCGTGGAAAGGTATGTGGTAGCGGATGCTCTATCCCGTCTATCGAGGCTGAAGACTCATGTGAATGTCATTACTAGCTCTGAGACATATACGGCTAGGGAGGGGAATTCAGAGGCGATAACTGCAAGCGAGGGAGGCTCTACCGCCGCTACAGTGCATATCGCTGAGTTAGATGCCTCCGACTTATTCCACATGTTGAGGTTCCGCTGAATGTCTTTAGGAATCAGATTGTATTTAGGATCGGTAGCGACTTACATAGTTCTGAAACACCACATCCGGGTTACAATCGTCATTACATTACAACGAATGGTTTGGATAAGAAACGCTTAGATGCCTCCGACCTTATTCCACATGTTGAGGTTCCGCTGAATGTCTTTAGGAATCAGATTGTATTTAGGATCGGTAGCGACTTACATAGTTCTGAAACACCACATCCGGGTTACAATCGTCAATACATTACAACGAATGGTTTGGATAAGGAAGGTTTGACGGATTTTTTGAAGAAATATCTTAACCCGACAGTTATTAATGGTATTAAGATACCTGAGTCCTACATTCAACTATTACAGGAACTGTATGTGGCAAATTTTTCCATGTATAAAGTCCGAATCACACAGAGGATTGTCGAGGACGTGGCAAACGAGGAAAGGAAGCTGTCAATTATCACGAATGAACTTCGAAGGGCTCATCGGAACCCCCGAGAGAATACGCAACAGATTTTGGAACGCTTCTATTTCCCTAGGATGGCGGCACTTGTTAGGATGCACTCTGCAAGTTGCGATACATGTAAGTTGCAGAAATACGATAGGCATCCCTGTAGGCCGAAGTTCCAACCAACGCCTATTCCTTCTTATCCCTGTGAAATCCTACATGTCTATATTTTCGAGCTGGAGAAGGAAAAATTCATAAGTTGCTTGGATAAATTCTCAAAATTTGCAAAGCTGTTCCATATCAGGAACAGATCCGCGATACACCTCCGTGAGAAAATCGCAAAAGTTGTTCACTTTTTTTCTCCCCCGAGAATGTTGGTTACAGATAATGAGAGGGGTTTCATTAGCCCAACCGTGGCAGACTTCATTGCAGCCGTGGGTATTGAACTATATAGGACACCGACACAGAGAAGTGAGGTGAATGGACAGGTGGAGAGACTGCACTCCACCCTGTTGGAAATGTATCGATGCCTCAGGAGGGAATACCCTCAGTTACGGGTGCAGGAGCAGCTCTATATAACAGTGGACCGCTACAACAATTCTGTTCACTCAATGACTAGGATGAAACCAGTCGACATTTTTTTGAACCGGACTTCAAGGATCAACTACCAGAATTTGACAAATTTCAGGGACAAGGTTTTCGATGACGTCAGGAATCGGATAATGAAGGGTCAGGAGATGACAAACGCCAGACTGAACAGGAATAGGACTGACCCAAAGGGCTATGAGGAAGGGAAAGTTGTCTTCATTGCCGATAGACAGATCAAGGGGAAACATAGGAAGCGGTATAAGAAGGAGGTTGTATCCCATGAAGGAAGAATAACCTTGACTACTGAAACGGGTAAAAAATTTCACAAATGTCATGTTAAGAATGTTTAGAAATGATGGAATGTTAAGGAATCCATGGTAAGAGGGCTATTAAAATGTTGAGAGGAAGAACAAATTTAACATCTGGACGAGAATGAGAAGTATATACATTGTAATCATTATTTTAGTTTAGCCTTAGTAGCGACAACGCGTGGCGCCCAGATTTATCAATATGATGCACCCCTTATATCTGTGAAGGATGGAACCGGTCGCATTACCAACGGTCACTTAAAGCTTGTCCACATGATAGACCTAGACCGATACAGGGAGCTCGTCAAGGAAATAGCAGCTACAGTCAAATCAACAATGCGAGACCCACAGAGAGCCCAGACAGTTGATTTTCGCCTACATCAGATTAGTAATCGCCTAAGTAGTCTTGGCGGAAAATCTTCCAGGGTACTGCGCTCCATTGACTGGATTGGATCAGCTTGGAAATGGGTGGCTGGATCACCAGACGCAGCCGATTGTAATAGAATTCTCAGTAGCGAGAACGAGATCATCGAGAACAACAACCACCAGTACAAGATTAACGGAAAACTTTTTTCTAAAATGGAGGCGGTACTGCTGAAGGTTAATCGTATTATCGACGAATTTAAAAACCACATCGACCCTGCCAACACGGATCGACTAGAATTGGGTCTACTGGAGCAAATCTCCATAATTAGTGAGGAAGTCGGCGAAATCGTTAGAGCCTGTCAACTGGCCAAGAGCAGGATAATTAACACGAATATAGTTGACAGGAGACACTCCCCTACGAGAATGAGATAGAAGCTATCGAACACGGTACTCCCTCGATTTATGTGAACGGGTCTATGCTTCTTTATATTGTGTCTATGCCGAAGTTAGAAAGGAGGGACTATAACCTACTACACACAAGAGCTTCGATCCTCGATGGCAAGAGGATTGACATCGAATATAAAAAGATGCTGGTTAATCAGGATGAGACTTATGGAATAACGGGCAGCTGTTCGTCCACCAACAACTTTACCGTTTGTGAAATGTTCGACTTGGAGGGACTAGAGGACGACGATTGTGTTCCAAAATTATTGAAAGGAGGGGACGCTAAATGCCGATACCGTACAGGTAACCAGACCATTTTGGAGCTTGTGAGGGAAGGCACGATATTCGTCACCAACTACGTGGGAGAATTGCGATCCGATGGCACAACGAGACAGTTGAACGGAACCAGTTTTATAACGAGACAATCGAACTTGATGACAAAATATTCTCTAACGTTCTAGCGAGCCGACTTCAGGTGCTTCCACCGGTCCTATCTAAGGTGATAAGTCAGGGCAACAGGGTCGACATCGATTACCTTCATGAACTAAGCATTACAAACATCAAGCGACTCAAACAACTCACACAAGGGGTTTAAGCCGGCGGAATTCCCAGTTTTTTTCATTTTGGTGCTTCTCATAATGGCAATTGGTTACCTTTGGAAAAAGGTCAATGGTAAAGTGACCTTACCAGATGTCGGACCTAGGACACTGGGAACAGATCCTCCCAACATTTGTTAACATCTACGGGACGTAGATTTTTGAGGGGGGAAGAGTTAACACGGCCACTCTCCCTGCAGCGCGTGTAGATTTGCTGACATTGCACACGCGCTGCATTTGTGCAATCGCCCAACTATTATTTGGCTGCGCGTGTACTTTTGGTTGCGCGTGTACTTTTGGCTGACCATGCACACGCGCCTCATTGTCATTGACACCACCCCAATTACCATTGCATACCTGCCGACTAAGCAGAGGCCATCGTGGGAACTACGGGCGACTGCTGGCGTGCTGTCGCTTACCTTAGAATAAGTAGAATGTAATTTAGTTAGTCTTCAATTCACATTGAAAAGGAACAGTCAATAAATCGATTGTATTTGGATATTAAATCAAACGAGTGTAATCATTTAAATCCTGCCGCTGTTGGTGCGGCAGGAACATTTTTTGAGCGAGGTCCTTCCGACCTCGTTAAGTCCTATGTATGTCCACGTCGTATAGACCCCAATATGACAGCTATATTCGGTATTTTTAAAATTTTAACAGAATTTTTTAAGGATTTTATTTTTTAAAAATTTCCAAATTCGTTGCAAATGGTGGAGGGTATTAAAAGTTCGGCCCGGCCGAACTTAGTGCTTTTTAACTTGTTTGCTTTGTTTTTGCCCCTATGGCGTATTTTATAATTTTTGCCCTTTGGGTCTTTTTTGTATTTTTTTTATTCTGCCTCTATGGCTTTTTTATTTTTGCACTATGGCTTTTTCAGTTAATTTTGTCCCTTCGGCTATCTTGTAAAATGCCCTACGGTCTTACATTTAAAATGTCTCGGCTGACTTTTTGGTAGCAGTTCTCCTCCTTTTTGAAGAACAGCTACTTCTTCTTGTAGTGAGTCTCTTACCGCTGGTGGGGAAAACTCCTACTATTTTCGTTTTGTGGTCGCTAGTTCTTTTCATTTTATAAAAAAGTGAAGGCTCGATTGACAAAATGAATGAGAAAAGAAAACCAAACGAATGGTTAGGTTGTTGATTCAATTCTGATTTTATTTTTAAAATCTGTTCCTTACGTGCTTCTGAAACTAATCTAACTTAACCTAGTCGCAGCCACACAATTGTTCTTATCTATTCTATTGTTGAATGGAGAACATTGCAGGGCTGCTTCACATCTCATTCAAGTGGCCTTGTGCATCTACTGAGCGCATCGATATATGTGCGTGTGGGTCATAACCTTTATTTTCTTTCACATTATCGTATGCGTCAGCACACAAGATCACCGAATTGTTCACAAGTGGTATTTTATGGCGGCTGGGAAATATGTAATTTTTGAATATTTATTGTTTATTTCTAGTTTTTCCCAGCGCCTCAACCGCACTCAAAAGTATGTACAAAGTATTTTGTACATTCTCCCGGGTGGCTTAAATGCGTATATTTTAGTGGACTATATTAGAAATTAAATGGGTGTAGAACAGGACTACATAAAAAATATTTAGATATTTAGATTTAAAACTAATTATACTATAAGTTAACGACATTGGCGACACTGTCGCTTCTGCAACTTAAGCTCATTTCATTTTGATTGCAACACGCGCTTCCGATCCAATTTCGATATTGCAAGCGATGAGAAATTCTTTCTGCAGTATCAGCACCTGCATACTGGCGCGTGTTGGTCGAACGGAATCAATCGAACCATCGAGGCAACAAAGTTCGAAGGCAACCGGCAGTCTTGGCTTTGGCTACTTCGAGTACAGTTCATTAAATATTAATATCTTCTATTTAATAATTATTTTGAGTATCATTAAAGTGTGAATTAATTATTTTGAGTATCATTAAATTGTGAATCGTTATAATTGTTAAAGAATTAAATATCCGTGTTTTATTTAATCAGGCGCAGTTGGAAGCGCCTTGGAATTAATTTTTTTATTCGCGATCGTGTAAAATCCTTTAACTGGCGCCCGAGCAGGGACCCTGACTTAAGTGCTTAGTGGTCCTGTGAGTTATAAATTAATTCACAAAATCTAACTCCTCCTTCGCTAATCCGGTATTCCTGATAGTTATCCAACCGAAACATATAACCGTAGGTTACCGAGGCGAAAGTGAAGTAAACCGTACCTCAGTAGGTATCCACGATCATAAAAGTGGATCTCCAAACCGGAGAAATACGGTCCTTCCGTGAGGAGTAAAAGGGTTTTAAACGGTCGCGTCGCGCTGCCTAGCCAAGGCTCACCAAAATATAAAAATTAAAAAAAAAAGAATTGAAAATTAAAGAAGAATAAAATCCAAAAAAAGAATTGAAAATTAATGAAGAATAAAATTCAAAAAAAGAATTGAAAATTAAAGAAGAATAAAATCCAAAAAAATTGAAAATTCAAAAAATAATAAAATTGAGAAATAAAGAAGTTTTTTATATATAAAAAAAAAAGAAAAAGAGTTGAATACAAAAATAAATGGAAAATTAAGAAAGAAAAAATATAAAGAAGAATTTTTTTTATAAAAAAAAGTAAAGTGAAGTGAAAACAAAAAGGATCTTCTTCATAAAAAGAATTGAAAAATTAAAAAATAATAAAATTGAGATATAAAGAAGTTTGTATTTAAAAAGAAGAGAAGAAGTTAAATACAGAAATAAATTGAAAATTAAGAAAGGATAAATATAAAGAAGAATTTTTTTATATAAAAAAAGTAAAGTGAAGTGAAAACAAGAAGGACCTTCTTCATAAAGGACATAACAGGTACGTGAATATTTTTATTTTTCCCCCTTGTCAACAATTAGTAATGGAAGAACTTAGGGCCACGGTAACGACCATGACTGGAGCCATAAATCGGTTTATGGAACAGATGAAGTCGATAGAAAACAGGATAGGGACGATAGAAGCTAGTTTGAGCAACAATGCTTTAGGAAATGTCTTGGATAGAATAGAGCGTCTAGAAAATAGCCAGGTGGCCGCGATACCACCACTGGTCACCGACGAAGGATCTCTTCAACGACCGCGGACTGAAACAGAGTTAAAAGATATAAGTCGCCTCCCCGACAGTGTGAAAGAGTTAAGAACCTTTGAAGGCAATCCCACTCAGTATATTTCCTGGGTTCATTCAGTGGAAACTATACTGAAGGACTTTGAAATAGTTAGGGACAAACCTATTTATCGAGCAATTATACAAAGTGTCCGTCAAAAAGTTACGGGCGCTGCCGACACAGCCCTGGTATCCTACAATGTATTTGACAGTGATTGGACGGAAATAAAAGAATACTTTCCCTGCACTACGCTGATAAACGGGATATTCAAACTCTGGAACATCAGCTCAACCAGCTGTCCCAGGGATCCTCAAGCGTAGATGAGTTTTATTCGACAGTCAACCATCAACTTTCACTCATCATTAATAAATTAAAAACAGAGTCCCACAGTGAGGAAACGATCAAAGCCTTAGTAGGAACATACAGGAATAGAGCGTTAGACATATTCATACGCGGATTAAAACCAGAGCTTTCCCGTATGATTATAATACAGCGGCCAGGAACGTTGCCTGAAGCGTATTCCGCTTGTTTGGAGTTACAAAATCTGACCATGCGAAATAACATAGTTTATTCGAAGACGAAGGCTTATGATTCAATCTCCACAGAAACGACTTATCGTCCTGGGCCTTCAAGACCTCCAAAATCATTCCCTAAGCGATCGGGATGGCTGAATAAAAATTCTCAGCCTAGAAATTGGGAGCATAATAATAATAATTCTAAATTTCGGGTAAATGAACATGCGAATTATAATAAGCCAGCGTTACCTCCACGGTATCCGGCCATAAAACACGAATCGGTGGTAATCAAGAATCATACCTACTCGAGCAAGTCAATCACGAAGATTCAGGCCTTACCTCCGGTGCTATCGAATATTACACATAAAGACCTGCTGCTTGACATAAAGTATGTCCATGAAATAGGCCTCAATAACATTAACCGATTGAACCAGTTTGGAGTGAGATTTAATAGTACCATTGTCATTAATGTTATGTTCATTGCTTCCATCTCTCTTTGCATTGGTTGGTTGTGGTATCAGCAAACGAGGAAACTAAATCTCCCAAAGCTACGTGTCCAGCTACCCTCTATAGATTCGCAGATCTGCGGGACGCAGATATTTAAGGAGGGAGGAGTTAACGACATTGGCGACACTGTCGCTTCTGCAACTTAAGCTCATTTCATTTTGATTGCAACACGCGCTTCCGATCCAATTTCGATATTGCAAGCGATGAGAAATTCTTTCTGCAGTATCAGCACCTGCATACTGGCGCGTGTTGGTCGAACGGAATCAATCGAACCATCGAGGCAACAAAGTTGGAAGGCAACCGGCAGTCTTGGCTTTGGCTACTTCGAGTACAGTTCATTAAATATTAATATCTTCTATTTAATAATTATTTTGAGTATCATTAAAGTGTGAATTAATTATTTTGAGTATCATTAAATTTTGAATCGTTATAATTGTTAAAGAATTAAATATCCGTGTTTTATTTAATCAGGCGCAGTTGGAAGCGCCTTGGAATTAATTTTTTTATTCGCGATCGTGTAAAATCCTTTAACTTATACTATATAAATTATCCTAGGTGACAGCTTGCAGGAAACGGCTCCACTTTTCTATCCAGCCTCTCTTGCCGATTCCACCACCTTTATCTGTCGGCTTCATTTTCCATGCTACCGAATTAATAGTCCATCGCTGCAGACCGTTATCACCCACGTAGCAAATGATTGCCGTTGGCTTTATTGTAAGCTCCGATTCGTTATCTTCCATTCCCACGGCCATTGTTGGTTTGCTCTTGATTTCTGCAAGGCAATACCCTCCAGGAGGCGGAACCAAAGAGCTTTGTTCTGCTTTTCCCACTTCGCCGATCCGTCCTTTTCCTTTAGAAACGTTGTCATACTCATCTTCCCCGCATCCGCCGAACATGTTGGAGCCTTCTGTACGTGAATCCATTCGTTCTTCACCGAGTGCTTCATTGCTCAGGGCGGATTCTTGTTCTTCTTTCCGTTCCTCGAAATGAGGACTTGCCGGCGGGAACAATTTCACAATACTTACTTCTAAGCAGGGAATCTGCTTTAGCTGAACAGTATCATGTTCTATTCTTAAATTTTCCACTTGTTTAGACAGGTCATCTCTCTCAACTTCGACGACTTAGCTTTCCTCTTGTTCCGTGTCTTTTATACTTTTGCTGGATCGCTGCATTAGGAACATCTGCTCAATTTCTTCCATAATCGACTTCATTTGCTCCTGCTGCAGCATAACCTTTTGGAACGCCCGAAACTGCTGCAGCATTGTTGCTGTCAGGACGCCAGGATTTTCGAGCTCAATACCTCCTGACGCTGTTGTATTTTCTCGATCCTCTTCTTGGAACTTTTGATTTTGGAACTCTTTTTCCATTTTTTGCTTTTATATATATATATATATATATATATATATATATATATATATATATATATATATATATAGCATTTTCAGATTAAATGAAACCTTTTGCAAATCAAACGAAACTTTTTGCAACGGAAATGAAACCTTTTGCAGTGGAATTGAAACCTTTTGCAGTGGAAATGAAACCTTTTGCAGTGGAAATGAAACCTTTTGCAGCGGAAATGAAACCTTTTGCAGCCGAAATGAAACCATTTGCAACCGAAATGAAACTTTTTGCAAATCAAATGAAACTTTTAAATTTATAGAAGGAAAAATAACAAAACCTTTTTATTTTTAGTAGTTTTTAAATTAAATCAATTAATTATAACTTATATATTGACAAAGAGGATTTTTTATTATAAATATTTACATTTATTTATATTATTTCTTAAATTTTCAATTATTGTAATAACAAATGGTTCTTTATTGATTTGATATAAAATGCTTCCATATTATTAAATTCCAAATGCCTAACGCTAAAAGAGAAATTTAAACAAATTTTGGCCTTTATAGGTATGACCAGGACTGAAATGTGTAATTTAG
Organism: Musca domestica; assembly: GCF_030504385.1. NCBI lineage: Eukaryota > Metazoa > Arthropoda > Insecta > Diptera > Muscidae > Musca > Musca domestica. Next base: position 4,701,954 of record NW_026712293.1, on the reverse strand, counting down.
CTTTACCACAATTTTTTATAGTTATATTATACTATTAATCTTACCTAATAAAGGATTCCCGCTTCGCAGCTTTATTGATTATGGAAATGGAGCAGTCGTGATTTCAATAGACAGATAAGTGGAAATCGTTAAATCAACTATGATCATGATTGTATATACTTTATGGGGTCTACGACGAATATTTAGAGGTGTTACAAACCGAATGAAAATTTTAATATATCCTCCTTTCCATGGAGGAGATTATAAAAATATACCTAATTCGGGTCCTTTGAGAAAAATACCTTGAAAAACTTTTTTCAATCTTTCTGCATCTACACTTGTGTTTTATGGAAGCTTTAAGAAAAAATGTTATAAAAACATAGATATTTATAATCAATAAAAATTCCTCTTTAACTATATATTAGTTATAATTAGTTGATTTAATTTTAATCCTACTAAAAAAAAAAGATTTGTTATTTTTCCTTCTAAAAATCTAAAAGTTTCATTTTGCAAATCAAATGAAACTTTTAGATTTTTAAAAGGAAAAATAACAAAAAAATTTTATTTTTAGAAGGTTTAAAATTAAATCAACTATTTATAACTAATATATAGTTAAAGAGGAATTTTTATTGATTGTTAATATCTGTTTTTATAATTTTTTTTCTTAAAGCTTCCATAAAACACAAGTGTAGATGCAGAAAGATTGAAAAAAGTTTTTCAAGGTATTTTTTTTCAAAGGTACCTTTTAATAATCTCCTCCATGGAAAGGATGATATATTAAATTTGTCATTCGGTTTGTAACACCTCTAAATATTCGTCGTAGACCCCATTAAGTATATACAATCATGATCATAGTTGATTTAATGAATTCCACTTATCTTTCTATTGAAATCACGACTGCTCTATCTCCATAATCAATAAAGCTGCGAAGCGGGAATCCTTTATTAGCTAAGATTAATAGTATACTATAACTATAAAAAATTATGGTAAAGCTTAATTTCACATTTCAGTCCTGGCCATACCTATAAAGGCCAAAATTTGTTTAAATTTCTCTTTTTAGCGTTAAGCTTTTGGAATTTAATAATATGGAAGCATTTTATATGAAATCAATAAAGAACCATTTGTTATTACAATAATTGAAAATTTAAGAAATAATATAAATAAATGTAGATATTTATAATCAATAAAAAGTCCTCTTTGTCAATATATTAGTTATAATTAATTGATTTAATTTGAAAACTACTAAAATAAAAATGTTTTGTTATTTTTCCTTCTAAAAATCTAAAAGTTTCATTTGATTTGCAAAAATTTTCATTTCGGTTGCAAATGGTTTCATTTCGGTTGCAAAAGGTTTCATTTCCGCTGCAAAAGGTTTCATTTCCACTGCAAAAGGTTTCATTTCCACTGCAAAAGGTTTCAATTCCACTGCAAAAGGTTTCATTTCCGCTGCAAAAAGTTTCATTTGAATTGCAAAAGGTTTCATTTATTCTGAAAATGCTATATACCGTGGTTTCTATTTACCTGCATCAACATTAGCTGCGCATTGGCCTTTGCAGACCAAAAAACTTTTTTTATGCCATTTTTTTCTAAATCCCTTTATTTGAATTGTATTTAAGTGCCCAATCGATAGCTGCACATTGGACATTCCTGCCTCGAAAATTTGGTAATTTTTTTTAATTTGGTTACAAAAGTTGTATTTATCTGCACAAGAAAATTTGCAAACTCAAAAAAGACACTAAAAACTACCACTTCGTTTTTGTTTTTGTATTCGCAAAAACAATAAAAACACAAGAAAAGAGCATGCATTAAAAACATATTCTCGCTTCCTCTCCCACACTAAAAGATGGTTATGCTGGATAAAACACCACTGATGCTCAAATACATATGGCTATTACACGTACGTAAGTAAAATGAAGATTGCTGCTTTGTTGTGCACGTAAGTAAAATTAAAGATACCTGCTTCATTGTGCAGATAAATGCAATGAAGCTACCTGCATTTTGGGCATTGCTGCACAAGATGTCGTGCAATTTTTGATTGTGGAGGTAAGCAAAAAATACTGTATATATATATATATATATATATTTTTTTTTTCTTTTTTTTTGTATATTTTGCTTCTTCGCGTTTTTTACTGCCTTTTTGGCTTTTTTTCATTTATTTATTATAATTTTTTTTTTGATTTATTTCTTTTTTAATTGGGACTTTTAATGTCCTCTTTTCAAAATTGCATGTTTTCTTATTTTATTGGGACTTTTTGTTGTCCTCTTTTCACTTTGTTTTTGCCCCTATGGCTTTTTTATTTTATTTTGCCACTATGGCTTTTTTATTTATTTTGCCTCTGTGGCTTTTTTTGCTTTGTTTTTGCCCGAATGGCTTTTTTATTTAATTAATCCCTTTGGCTATTTTTAAAATGCCCCTATGGTCTTACATTTAAAAATGCCTCAACGGACTTTCTTTTCTGTAGCAATTCTCCTCTTCTTCTGAAGAATAGCTACATTTACTTGTAGAGAGTCTCTTACCACTGGTGGGGGAAACCCCTACAATTTTCTCTTTTGTGAGAAAAGAAACACCACCGTTTCGTCTGTGTGTTATTTCAATTCTTTGTATTTGGCTTGAGGTACCAATGTAATGAGAATAGAGTCCAATCCCCCTCTTCGATTGTCAACTCTATTCTTTATTCGGATCCTGCTCGGAGGATCTATGTTTTGAGTGAGAAAAGAAAACCAACCGAATGGATTGGCTGGCAATTCTCTATCCGGCTCGAAGGACCAATGAATGAGAAGAGAAACACTACCGCTTCGTTAGGATGCTATTTCAATTCTAATTTTATTTCTAAAATATGTTCCTTACGTACTACTGAAACTAATCTAACTTAACCTAGTCGCAGACACACAATTGTTCTTATCTATTCTAATATTGAATGGAGAACATTGCAGGGCTGCTTGACATCTCATTCAAGTGATCTAATGCATCTATTGAGGGCATCGATATATGTGCGTGTGGGTCATAACCTTTATTATCTCTCACATTATCGTATGCGTCAGCGCACAAGATCACCGAATTCTTCACATGTGATATTTTATGGCGGCTGGGAAATATTTAATTTTAGAACATTTATCTTTTATTGCTACATTTTCCCAGCGCCTCAATCGCACTCAAAAGTATGTACATAGTATTTTGTACAGGGGCTATACGAAGACATGAACTTGCACAGACAGTTTTCTGTCTTAGGCTGTTGTATCCATTACGAACTTCAAATAGCATTACTATCCTTTATGAACTTTAAATACCAAATTTAAAACAATTCCGGTGAATAATGACGGTAAAATCATCAAAAAATGTGGGAAGACGTGGACCTGCACAGACAATTTTCAGTCTTAGGCTGTACTATCTATTACGAACTTCAAATACGAAATTTGAAACAATTCCGGTGAATAATGTCGCCAAAATCATCAAAATACAGAATATCGGGAGGTACCGTTATATGGGGGCTTTACGAAGACGTGTACGTGCATAGGCAATTTACTGTCTTAGGCTGTACTATCCATTACGAACTTCAAACAGCATTACTATCCATTACGAACTTTAAATACGAAATTTGAAACAATTCCGGTGAATAATGTCGCCAAAATCATCAAAATACAGAATATCGGGAGGTACCGTTATATAGGGGCTATACGAAGACGAGGACCAGCATAGACAATTTTCTGTCTTAGGCTGTACTATCCACTACGAACTACAAAAATCCATTTTGAAACAATTCCGGTTAATGAATTCGCTAAAATCATCAAAATACTAGTATCGGGTTGACATATGGGAGCTATACGAAGACGTATACCTGCGAAGACAATTTTCTGTCTTAGACTGTAGCATCCATTACGAACTCCAAGTACCAAATTTGAAACAATTCGGTGAATAATGTCGCTAAAATAATTAAAATGCCAAATACCGGGAGGTATCGTTATATGGGGCTTGTATGAAGACGTGGACCTGCACAGACAATTTTCTGTCTTAGAAAGTAGTATCAATTACGAACTTCAAATACCAAATTTGAAACAATTCCGGTGAATAATGTCGCCAAAATCATCAAAATACCGAATATCAGGAGGTACCGTTATATGGGGGCTATACGAAGACGTGGATCAGCACAGACAATTTTCTGCCTTAGGCTGTAAGATCATAAATCATCAAAATGCCGAATATCGGGAGGGACCGTTATATGGGGGCTATTCGAAGACGTGGACCTGCACAGACAATTTTCTGTCTTAAACTGTAGTATCCATTACGAACTTCAAATACCAAATTTGAAACAATTCCGGTGAATAATGTCGCCAAAATCATCAAAATACCGAATATCGGGAGGTACCGTTATATGGGGGCTATACGAAGACGTGGATCTGCACAGACAATTTTCTGTCTTAGGCTGTAGTATCCATTTCGAACTTCAAATACCAAATTTGAAACAATTCCGGTAAATAATGTCGCTAAAATCATAAAAATGCCGAATATTTTGAGGGACCGTTATATGGGGGCTATACGAAGACGTGCACCAGCACAGACAATTTTCTGTCTTAGGCTGTACTATCTATTACAAACTTCAAATACGAAATTTGAAACAATTCCGGTGGATAGTGTCGCCAAAATCATCAAAATACAGAGTATCGGGAGGTACCGTTATATGGGGGCTTTACGAAGATGTGTACGTGCATAGGCAATTTACTGTCTTAGGCTGTTCTATCCATTATGAACTTCAAATACGATATTTGAAACAATTCCGGTGAATAATGTCGCAAAATCATCAAAATACCGAATAGCTCGAGGTACCGTTATATGGGGGCTATACGAAGATGTGTACGTGCATAGGTAGCATTTGTCATAAGCCAATTAAATAATCAAATGCGAAACAAAAAAATCAGTAAAAATGTAGATAAACCATCAAAATACCGAATATCAGGAGGTACCGTTGTATGGGGACTATATGAAGACGTGGACCTTCATAGACAATTTACTGTCTTAGGCTGTACTGTCCATTACGAACTTCAAATACAAAATTTGAAACAAATCCCGCAAATAAATTCGCTAAAATCATCAAAATACCGAATATCGGGAGGTACCGTTATATGGGGGCTTTACGAAGACGTGTACGTGCAAATTAACGTCTTACGTTTTGAGTATGTTAAAAAAAAATATTTTTTATTTTTTCTTTATTTATTAATAATAAAAAAACACTTTGATTTTTTTTAACAATATTACTCTTAATATTAACGTTTTAATAATTATATTGTTGTGAGGTTCTAGGCCGATTTTTATAAGGACTAAAAAAGCGATCCGTTCCCGAACTGATGTGTTCAAGATTTCTGTACAAACTGATTTTTAAAAAATGAATAATTGAAAAGGAAGGCTGATGACTTCTTATTTCTTTACTTATTCAAATAAAAACAAAATCATTCGATGGCTTCCTATTTCTTGAATTATTTAGAATAAGAACAAAATCAATCTATGGCTTTGAATTACTTTAGTTATTAAAACAAATATTTTAGGTTGCATCATCAGGCGATAATTTAAAGTTTCTGATTACAAGGCACGTTTTGGGTGCGGTCACCATGTGATTGGTTAACAATGATCAGGCGATCATTTATAGTTTTAAATTACAAGAAATGTTTTGGGTGTGGTCACAATGTGGATTGTTAACTCCCCCCTGTCTTAAGAGAGACGTCCCGGATCTCTTTCATTTGATTCATGAAGTTCATTAACTTTTCTCTTTAATTCTGATAGAGCGAATTCCTTTAATTCTTTTTCAGTCCTTTTTACATTTTCTTTCTTCTTATTTATATATATTTTAACATATTTTCTTAATTTTATAGATAAGTAAATTGTTAATATTAATACAAAGATTATTATAATGGTTATTAGTTTGTGATGGCTACTACTTAGCTCATCTTTGAGTGTCAAATAATTAATGTTTTCAAATTCTATTGTTTCATTGAATATTTCTGTTACATCATAAATTGGAATTTTATTATTCTTTAAATAATTCTTTATAATTGCTGTTGGATTTTCATATCTTATATTATTAATGTTAACATTGTTATCAAAAGTGATTAAATAAGACCCTTCTAAGTTTGTTGAATTTACAATATTTTCCCCTGATATTAAAATGACACCGTCTTTTATTATTTCAACTTGTTTTGGCTTCTTTACAATAATTTGGCATTTAGCTTCTTTTGAATTTAAAATTTTACTTAAGCATGTTTCTTCGTCTGCTTTTTTACAATATGTGTTATGTATTTCTTGTTTACAATTTTTCACATTAGTAAAATAATTTTGACATTTTACAATTTCATGTTCAATTTTTAATTCTGTATTATTATTGTTGATTGGTCTTACATCATATAACTTACATAATTTATTTATTATTGGATATTTTATATATACTATTACACAATCTTGAGTTTGAACTACTTTAAAAGATGAGGCGTCTAATATGTCCGTGAGTGTTATTCTTTTTTCTTCTATCTTCATGATTTGTCTGATTTCCCTGAGATTTAATATTCCTGTAAATAACATGTTTACTTTTGCTAGACTAATTGCATGAATAAGATTAGTCAAGTCTGTTAAAATCAATCTATTTCTTTTTCGAACTATTTTCATATTTCCTCTTGCTTCTTTATTAGTTTCAAATTGATCGGTTAATTTATTTATTATGTTAAATAATTTTGAATTAATCATGAATTGTTTGTTACTATTTATTATTAAGTCATTAATTTTCTCATTAATTTTTACAAAATCGTCGTGGTCCGGTGTTCCCGCGATCCACTTCCAGAGTGTACCTAATTCATTAATTCCCCTTTTAGTTCTATCATTTAGCTTTAGCTCCTCTAGTAGAGTCTCTATCATTTCGATTTCCCCTTCAATATTAGCAATTTGATTTTCAGAATCTGTTTTTTTATTTAATTTATTTAATATGCCTTTATGTTCTAGAGTTAGTTCATTATAGTATGTAAGATTTGTAACATGAAATATACTTCCATAATTTTCATAAACAGCGCAATCATCATTTTCAATTAATACGTATTTTTCCCGAGTGTAGTCCACTATGTCGGCGTATATGATTTGCATTAAGAGAGTAAATATTATTAAAGCCCACATCTGTAAAAATTTTATTTTATATTATCTTTGTGAATTATTCGGTTATTACTATATATTAAAACATTATGTCCTAAGTCTTTTTTTACTTTCTGTTTCCTATAACGTGGTCTTAGTTTATTTCTTTCATTTAATATTTTTTCAAATATTATATCCCCGTCCTCATAGGTTCTAAGCTGTCGCTTCTTATTTTCTCTTTCTAGCATTTTGCCTTGAGATTCCTTTAATTTATCTGGGATGTCACTATGTTTGACTTTGTTAAACAATACCTCAACGGGTTGAAAATTAGTTACCGAATGAATTGTTTTGTTATATTGCTGTACCGCTTTATAAACCGCTTCGATAGGATCAATTATTTGGTACTCTTCTTTAATACATCTTGTAATTTCTATTATGGTCGAATGTACTCTTTCTACCTGTCCGTTTGTTTTACTGTGTCCTGGTGGACAATATTTAAGTTCAATTTGCATTCTTTGCATTAAAGATTTGAATTGTAAGGATGTAAATCCTGGTTCATTGTCCAACATTAATATTTTTGCATTTGGGAAAACCTGTAGGATTTCTAGAACTTTTTCTTCTAGCCTGGTTTTGTCTTCTATTTGTTTGATCGTTAAAAATTTTGAATAGGCATCAATACTTGTCAGAAATATTTTATTTTCCGCATAAAATATATCTAAATGGAGATTCTCTCCTTCGAATTGTGGGATAGGTGCTTTTCCTATTGGAACTGTTACTGGGTTTCGAATATATTTGTTTCTATTACAAATTTCACAATTTCTGATATATTCTTTAAGTTCTTTTATCATAGTTGGCCAATAAAATTTATCTTTGAGTTGATTATAATTTTCATAAAAATTCCTATGTGCTCGAGTGTGTTCTTTTTCAATGACGTTCTTTTTATCTTCCGATTCTGTTACATCCAGTGGCATTAAATTTGTATGAAGAAATTTCATTGATGGAAATGTTTCCTTTAACATATTTTTAATATGGTATATGGTTTCTGGTGTGCAGTATATTGCTGTTGATAAATCTGGATTTAAATATTCAGTTAATATAACTTTTAAGTTTTCACTGTTGTCATAAGTTATCAAATGTCTTTCAAAAACTGTTAGTTGTTCATGAGTTGTAAAGTTACCTGGGTGAATAACCAGTTGTTGCTTGAATTGATTTAAAGGCTTTTTTGTTTCTGGGATATGCGTCATATCCAAACTTTCACTTGAATGTTGAGTTTCTAAAGAGCTGATTGATCTACTTTCAGAAGATTCGCTTGTTGAATCTGTCACTTGATTTAAATATTGGCGTGATAACGCGTCTGCTACAACATTTGTTTTTCCAGGTTTATAAATAATATTTGGAGAATATTCCTCCAATAAAAGTAACCATCTTTTTATTCTTGAATTTGGATTTCTTGGTGAGACTGAGAAAGTTAATGGTTGGTGGTCTGTTTGAATTTCCAGATTCTTGGTTCCATATAAATAATTTCTTAGAGTCTTCAAAGCCCATACTATGGCATATAATTCTTTTTCATTAGTTGCGTAATTTTGTTGCCATTTATTTAATGTTTTTGAAATAAATATTAGTGGTCTATCATCTTGTGATAAAACTGCTCCTACCGCTTCGTTTGATGCGTCAGTTGTCAAAACGAACTTTTTTGTATAATCTGGTTGAGTTAATTCCACTGTATTTTGTAAAGAGCTTTTTAATTTTTCAAAAGCTTTTTTTTCTTCTTCATCTAATTCAATAAATACTTTACTTGATGCTCTTTTTGATATTTTTCCTTTACCAGTTAAATTCTTCGTTAATGGTTTTGCTATTTTCGCATAGTTTTTTATAAATTTTCTATAGTATCCTGTTATTCCTAAAAATCCCCTTAATTGTCTTATCGTTTTTGGCATAGGATATTCTTTTATAGTTTCGATCTTCTTTGGATCAGTTTTTATTATTCCTTCTGCCACAACATAACCTAGAAATTCCACTTCTTTTTTATAAAATTTGGATTTCTCTAGTGAAATCTTCATATTCGCTTCCTTGAGTGTTCGTATTATAGTTTTCAAATGTTTTGTATGTTCGTCTATGTCCTTTGAAAATATAATAATGTCATCTATATAGACATGACAAAATTTCCCTATGTAATCCCTTAGTATATTGTCCATTGCCCTTTGGAATATGCTTGGTGCATTTTTTAAACCGAATGGCATTCTCACGTATTCGTACTTGCCATTATTTACCGAAAAGGCTGTTTTTTCAATATCTCCAGGTTTCATTAAAATTTGATGAAAACCTGATTCTAAATCAATAGTACTAAAGTATTTTGATTGTCCTAGGTTTGCTAATATTATATCTGTTTCGGGAATTGGATATTTATCTGGTATCGTAACATCATTTAACTTTTTATAATCAATGACCATCCTTTGTTTTGGAGTTCCATCTTCATTTAGTCCTTTCTTAGGGACTACCCATATAGGTGAATTGTAAGGACTCTTGCTTGGCCTAATTATTCCTTCGTTTAACATTCTAGTTATTTCTTCATTTATAAATTTTGCTGCTGAGAATGGGTATGGATATTGTCTACTCCATATCGCACGGTCTGTGTTTGTTCTAATTTCTGCTTTAATGTCTGTTCTAAATGGGATTTTCATGTCTACGTTTGAATGTAGAGTCTCTATATCCTTTTTTATTTCTTCGCTTAATTTTTCTTCTAAATTTGCTCTCATATTACAATTATGAAGCCATTCTTCTACGTTATTTAAATTATTTTCTGTTTGAGTTTGCCTATCTACTTTTCCGCTTGTAATATTCCCTTTTTCTTTTAATTCTTTTGCAGAAGTTACAATTTTTTCAATCCCTTTTTCGTGTCGTAGTTCACCTTTTTCTACATCAATCTCTGCTCTGATGTTTCTAAGAAAATTGTATCCTATTAACAGATCTGCTTCTAATGTATCTATCTCATAGAATCTTGTCTTTACTCCTAACAATGTTATGTCGTGATAATGTTTGATTAATTTTGTTCCACTTATTGTTTTAACTTTTTTGAATATAGGTAATATCTTTTTATTTTCATAGATTCCTTGTCTTATATAGCAACTTGTTGCTCCCGTATCTAATAATATCGTATATTTTTTTCCTGTCTTTAAGTCTGTCTTTATTATATAAGGCAGACCATCATTTACCCTAAAAAATGGTGTTCATTAATGTTATTGATTTTTTCTGTAAAGATTTTATCATCGCTTTCAGTTAGATGATTTGCTCTAAGCATTTTTGCCTGAGGCGGTAAAAATGCATGGTTAGAACCATTATGTGGTCTCTTAATCGCTTGTTGATTATTATTATTGTTGTTATAATTATTATTATAATTCGAATTATTATTGTGGTTGAAATTATTTGGTTGATGATAGTTATTTCTATACATGGGTTGTTTAAATTGTCGATCATTGTTATAATTATTCTTGTTATAATTAGTATTGTAGCGATATTGTATGCTTGTGTCTACTTCCATTGGTTCTGGTTTGGGCTGTGGTTTGACTTGTTGTGCTACTGGGTAGCGCATTCTTATATCAGTCCTGTATTTATTTTTATTTGTCACCATATTATTTCGTGTATGTCTATCATAATTATAGGCAATTTGGGCACGTTGATAGTTTGATTCAATTTCTTGTGCTTTCGCTAAAGCATTAGGTAAATCTATTGGTTGCATTGAAGCTATTATATTATTGTATGGTGAGTTCAAACCTGATACAAATACTTTGAGTGCCGTCTGACGATGGAAGTCATTGCATTCTTTGGTTATTGGTTTATCATTGCCATAGGACATTATAGTCTTATTAATCAAAAGTGTCAACTTTTCGTTTACCTTATTATAGTATTCCATGGTGGTTAAGTTGCCTTGGCGCAACATATTTAATTCTGTCTCTAGTATATGTCTTGGTCATTTGTCCGAAAATGCACAATCTAATCGGGCTATAATTGCGTCAAAATTTAATGGTGTGTTGTGACTATTCAAAACTACATCTGCCTCCCCAACGCATTTCATTCGAATTTTATTTAATGAGTAGATGTAAGGTCTACTTCCTTTTTTGTGTAACTTAATAACATTGTGAACCGCCTGTCGCCACGATACATAACCTGATTGACTACTTAATTCCGGTAGTGCATTTGCCAAAGATGAGTCTGATCTATCTTCAATAGAGTCATCTAACTCTTCATCTACGTAATCTATATACCTGTTTTCCCCCGTGAAAGTCTCCAATTTTTTAGTCAGATTCTTTACTTGTTCTACTAATTGTTTCGTTTGTTCTCCTATCAACATTTGTATGTCACTAATACTTAACGCGGCTGTAAACTCATTTGGACCTGGCATTTTTGCGATTTTTTTAGAAATAAATATATAACTTAAATAAAATCTATATAACTTAAATTCTTACTGCTGATCATCTGGAATCGATGATTTTCCTTGACTCCTTCTTTGTGGTAGCTTGCAGTTTCTTAAAGTTGTTTGTTTGGTTGGTTGCAAATTTGGTAAAGCTGTATCCTTTGTAGTAGCTTGTTAGAATTTCTTAAAGATGCTTGGTTGCAGTTTGGTAAAGTTGTAATTACGTTTCTTTTTTGTTTTTTGATGTCTTTTAATTTCGGCGTTTTGGCGAAATTTTGTTGATATTTGATTGGCACTTCACACCTTAATTACGTGGTGTGTTGAATAATTGGAATTAGCACGTTTTTTTCTTTTTTGTTTTTGATTACTTTCAATTTCGGCGTTTTTGCGAAATTTTGTTGATATTTGCTTGGTTGTTGAACACTTTTATTATGTGGTGTGTTCAATAATTGGAATTAACATTTTAATACGAATCAACAACAACAATAGAACATTTGTTAATAATGACACAAAGATTTCATAAAAGAATTTTTAAACTTTATATTCGTGTTTGCTTGTCACTTTTCTATGCCTTGTCAGCAGGTATTTTTCGTTGTTGTATATATAAATTCTGTTTGCTTTTCACAATTTCTATGCCTGTTCAGCAAACGTTTTTCGTTGTTGTATATATAAATTTCTGTTTGCTTTTCACAATTTTACTGTGAATATTTCATTAAAATTACTTTAATTGTTCTTCTTTTTCACATAAAAGAAAATGCTGTTTCTTTTGCTTTACACAATTTCACTGTGAATATTTCAATGAAATCACTTTAATTGTTCTTCTATTCCACCTTTATAACGAGGATAAATATCCTGGGTTGAGTTGCACTTGAACGGAATGTCCTTTAAAATTTTAAGCGGCCCCACGTTGGGCGCCAATTAACGTCTTACGTATTGAGTATGTTAAAAAAAAATATTTTTTATTTTTTCTTTATTTATTAATAATAAAAAAACACTTTGATTTTTTTAACAATATTACTCTTAATATTAACGTTTTAATAATTATATTGTTGTGAGGTTCTAGGTCGATTTTTATAAGGACTAAAAAAGCGATCCGTTCCCGAACTGATGTGTTCAAGATTTCTGTACAAACTGATTTTTAAAAAATGAATAATTGAAAAGGAAAGCTGATGACTTCTTATTTCTTTACTTATTCAAATAAAAACAAAATCATTCGATGGCTTCCTATTTCTTGAATTATTTAGAATAAGAACAAAATCAATCTATGGCTTTGAATTACTTTAGTTATTAAAACAAATATTTTAGGTTGCATCATCAGGCGATAATTTAAAGTTTCTGATTACAAGGCACGTTTTGGGTGCGGTCACCATGTGATTGGTTAACAATGATCACGCGATAATTTATAGTTTTAAATTACAAGAAATGTTTTGGGTGTGGCACAATGTGGATTGTTAACTTGCATAGGCATTTTACTGTCTTAGGCTGTACTATCCATTACGAACTTCAAATAGCATCACTATCCATTACGGACTTTAAATACCAAATTTGAAACAATTCCGGTGAATAATGTCGCTAAAATCATCAAAATACCGAATATCGGGAGGTACCGTTATATAGGGGCTATACGAAGACGAGGACCAGCATAGACAATTTTCTGTATTAGGCTGTAGTATCCTCTACGAACTACAAAAACCCAATTTGAAACAATTCCCGTTAATGAATTCGCTGAAATCATCAAAATACCAGTATCGGGTTGACATATGGGAGCTATACGAAGACGTGGACTTGCGAAGACAATTTTCTGTCTTAGACTGTAGCATCCATTACGAACTTCAAGTACCAAATTTGAAACAATTCGGTGAATAATGTCGCTAAAATCATTAAAATACCAAATACCGGGAGGTATCCTTATATTGTGCTTGTATGAAGACGTGTACGTGCATAGGCAATTTACTGTCTTAGGCTGTACTATCCATTACGAACTTCAAATACGATATTTGAAACAATTCCGGTAAATAATGTCGCAAAATCATCAAAATACCGAATATCGGGAGGTACCGTTATATGGGAGCTATACGAAGACGTGGATCAGCACAGACAATTTTCTGTCTTAGGCTGTACTATCCATTACGAACTTCAAGTATCAAATTTGAAACAATTCCGGTGAATAATGTCGCTAAAATCATTAAAATGTCAAATATCGGGAGGTACCGTTATATGGGGGCTATACACAATTTTCTGTCTTAAACTGTAGTATCCATTGCGAACTTCAAATACCAAATTTGAAACAATTCCGGTGAATAATGTCGCTAAAATCATAAAAATGCCGAATATCGGAAGGGACCGTTATATGGGGGCTATACGAAGACGTGGACCTGCACAGACAATTCTCTGTCTTAGGCTGTACTACCTATTACGAACTTCAAATACCAAATTTGAAACAATTCCGGTGAATAATGTCGCCAAAATCATCAAAATACCAAATACCGGGAGGTACCGTTATATGGGGGATTTACGAAGACGTGTACGTGCATAGGCAATTTACTGTCTTAGGCTGTACTATCCATTACGAACTTCAAATAGCATTACTATCCATTACGAACTTTAAATACCAAATTTGAAACAATTCCGGTGAATAATGTCGCTAAAATCATCAAAATACCGAATATCGGGAGGTACCGTTATATAGGGGCTATACGAAGACGAGGACCAACAGCGACAATTTTCTGTCTTAGGCTGTACTATCCACTACGAACTACAAAAACCCATTTTTAAACAATTCCGGTTAATGAATTCGCTAAAATCATCAAAATACTAGTATCGGGTTGACATATGGGAGCTATACGAAGACGTATACCTGCGAAGACAATTTTCTGTCTTAGACTATAGCATTCATTACGAACTCCAAGTACCAAATTTGAAACAATTCGGTGAATAATGTCGCTAAAATAATTAAAATGCAAAATACCGGGAGGTATCGTTATATTGGGCTTGTATGAAGACGTGGACCTGCACAGACAATTTTCTGTCTTAGAAAGTAGTATCAATTACGAACTTCAAATACCAAATTTGAAACAATTCCGGTGAATAATGTCGCCAAAATCATCAAAATGCCGAATATCGGGAGGGACCGTTATATGGGCGCTATACGAAGACGTGGACCTGCACAGACAAATTCCAAATTTGAAACAATTCCGGTGAATAATGTCGCCAAAATCATCAAAATACCGAATATCGGGAGGTGCCGTTATATGGGGGCTATACGAAGACGTGGATCTGCACAGACAATTTTCTGTCTTAGGCTGTAGTATCCATTTCGAACTTCAAATACCAAATTTGAAACAATTCCGGTAAATAATGTCGCTAAAATCATAAAAATGCCGAATATTGTTAGGGACCGTTATATGGGGCTATACGAAGACGTGCACCAGCACAGACAATTTTCTGTCTTAGGCTGTAGTATCCATTACAAACTTCAAATACGAAATTTGAAACAATTCCGGTGGATAGTGTCGCCAAAATCATCAAAATACAGAATATCGGGAGGTACCGTTATATGGGGGCTATACGAAGATGTGTACGTGCATAGGTAGCATTTGTCATAAGCCAATTAAGTAATCAAATGCGAAACAAAAAAAATCAGTAAAAATGTAGATAAACCATCAAAATACCGAATATCAGGAGGTACCGTTGTATGGGGACTATATGAAGATGTGGACCTTCATAGACAATTTTCTTTCTTCGGCTGTACTATCCATTTCGAACTTCAAATACAAAATTTGAAACAAATCCCGCAATAAATCCGCTAAAATCATCAAAATACCGAATATCGGGAGGTACCGTTATATGGGGCTATACGAAAACGTGTACCTGCATAGACAATTTTCTGTCTTCGGCTGTACTATCCATTTCGAACTTCAAATACCAACTTTGAAACAATTCCGGTGAATAATGTCGCTAAAATCATTAAAATGCCAAATATCGGGAGGTACCGTTATATGGGGGCTATACACAATTTTCTGTCATAACCTGTAGTATCCATTACGAACTTCAAATACCAAATTTGAAACAATTTCGGTGAATAATGTCGCCAAAATCATCAAAATACCGAATATTGGGAGGGACCGTTATATGGGGGCTATACGAAGACGTGCACCAGCACAGACAATTTTGTGTCTTAGGCTGTACTATCTATTACAAACTTCAAATACGAAATTTGAAACAATTCCGGTGGATAGTGTCGCCAAAATCATCAAAATACAGAATATCGGGAGGTACCGTTATATGGGGGCTATACGAAAACGTGTACCTGCATAGACAATTTTCTGTCTTAGGCTGTACTATCCATTACGAGCTTCAAATATCAAATAAGAAACAATTCCGGTGAATAATGTCGCTAAAATCATTAAAATGCCAAATATCGGGAGGTACCGTTATATGGGGGCTTTACTAAGATGTGTACGTGCATAGGCAATTTACTGTCTTAGGCTGTACTATCCATTACGAACTTCAAATACGATATTTGAAACAATTCCGGTGTATAATGTCGCTAAAATCATAAAAATGCCGAATATTGGGAGGGACCGTTATATGGGGGCTATACGAAGACGTGCACATGCACAGACAATTTTCTGTCTTAGGCTGTACTATCTATTACAAACTTCAAATACGAAATTTGAAACAATTCCGGTGGATAGTGTCGCCAAAATCATCAAAATACAGAATATTGGGAGGTACCGTTATATGGGGGCTATACGAAAACGTGTACCTGCATAGACAATTTTCTGTCTTAGGCTGTACTATCCATTACGAACTTCAAATATCAAATAAGAAACAATTCCGGTGAATAATGTCGCTAAAATCATTAAAATGCCAAATATCGGGAGGTACCGTTATATGGGGGCTTTACGAAGACGTGTACGTGCATAGGCATTTTACTGTCTTAGGCTGTACTATCCATTACGAACTTCAAATAGCATCACTATCCATTACGGACTTTAAATACCAAATTTGAAACAATTCCGGTGAATAATGTCGCCAAAATCATCAAAATACAGAATATCGGGAGGTACCGTTATATGGGGGCTTTACGAAGATGTGTACGTGCATAGGCAATTTACTGTCTTAGGCTGTTCTATCCATTATGAACTTCAAATGCGATATTTGAAATAATTCCGGTGAATAATGTCGCAAAATCATCAAAATACCGAATAGCTCGAGGTACCGTTATATGGGGGCTATACGAAGATGTGTACGTGCATAGGTAGCATTTGTCATAAGCCAATTAAATAATCAAATGCGAAACAAAAAAATCAGTAAAAATGTAGATAAACCATAAAAATACCGAATATCAGGAGGTACCGTTGTATGGGGACTATATAAAGACGTGGACCTTCATAGACAATTTTCTGTCTTAGGCTGTACTGTCCATTACGAACTTCAAATACAAAATTTGAAACAAATCCCGCAAATAAATTCGCTAAAATCATCAAAATACCGAATATCGGGAGGTACCGTTATATGGGGGCTTTACGAAGACGTGTACGTGCATAGGCATTTTACTGTCTTAGGCTGTGCTATCCATTACGAACTTCAAATACGATATTTGAAACAATTCCGGTAAATAATGTCGCAAAATCATCAAAATACCGAATATCGGGAGGTACCGTTATATGGGGGCTATACGAAGACGTGGATCAGCTCAGACAATTTTCTGTCTTAGGCTGTACTATCCATTACGGACTTTAAATACCAAATTTGAAACAATTCCGGTGAATAATGTCGCTAAAATCATCAAAATACCGAATATCGGGAGGTACCATTATATAGGGGCTATACGAAGACGAGGACCAGCATAGACAATTTTCTGTATTAGGCTGTAGTATCCACTACGAACTACAAAAACCCAATTTGAAACAATTCCCGCTAATGAATTCGCTGAAATCATCAAAATACCAGTATCGGGTTGACATATGGGAGCTATACGAAGACGTGGACCTGCGAAGACAATTTTCTGTCTTAGACTGTAGCGTCCATTACGAACTTCAAGTACCAAATTTGAAACAATTCGGTGAATAATGTCGCTAAAATCATTAAAATACCAAATACCGGGAGGTATCGTTATATGGGGCTTGTATGAAGACGTGTACGTGCGTATGCAATTTACTGTCTTAGGCTGTACTATCCATTACGAACTTCAAATACGATATTTGAAACAATTCCGGTAAATAATGTCGCAAAATCATCAAAATACCGAATATCGGGAGGTACCGTTATATGGGGGCTATACGAAGACGTGGATCAGCTCAGACAATTTTCTGTCTTAGGCTGTACTATCCATTACGAACTTCAAGTATCAAATTTGAAACAATTCCGGTGAATAATGTCGCTAAAATCATTAAAATGCCAAATATCGGGAGGTACCGTTATATGGGGGCTATACACAATTTTCTGTCTTAAACTGTAGTATTCATTACGAACTTCAAATACCAAATTTGAAACAATTCCGGTGAATAATGTCGCTAAAATCATAAAAATGCCGAATATCGGAAGGGACCGTTATATGGGGGCTATACGAAGACGTGGACTTGCACAGACAATTTTCTGTCTTAGGCTGTACTACCTATTACGAACTTCAAATACCAAATTTGAAACAATTCCGGTGAATAATGTCGCCAAAATCATCAAAATACCAAATACCGGGAGGTACCGTTATATGGGGGCTTTACGAAGACGTGTACGTGCATAGGCAATTTACTGTCTTAGGCTGTACTATCCATTACGAACTTCAAATAGCATTACTATCCATTACGAACTTTAAATACCAAATTTGAAACAATTCCGGTGAATAATGTCGCTAAAATCATCAAAATACCGAATATCGGGAGGTACCGTTATATAGGGGCTATACGAAGACGAGGACCAACAGCGACAATTTTCTGTCTTAGGCTGTACTATCCACTACGAACTACAAAAACCCATTTTGAAACAATTCCGGTTAATGAATTCGCTAAAATCATCAAAATACTAGTATCGGGTTGACATATGGGAGCTATACGAAGACGTATACCTTCGAAGACAATTTTCTGTCTTAGACTATAGCATCCATTACGAACTCCAAGTACCAAATTTGAAACAATTCGGTGAATAATGTCGCTAAAATAATTAAAATGCCAAATACCGGGAGGTATCGTTATATTGGGCTTGTATGAAGACGTGGACCTGCACAGACAATTTTCTGTCTTAGAAAGTAGTATCAATTACGAACTTCAAATACCAAATTTGAAACAATTCCGGTGAATAATGTCGCCAAAATCATCAAAATGCCGAATATCGGGAGGGACCGTTATATGGGCGCTATACGAAGACGTGGACCTGCACAGACAAATTCCAAATTTGAAACAATTCCGGTGAATAATGTCGCCAAAATCATCAAAATACCGAATATCGGGAGGTGCCGTTATATGGGGGCTATACGAAGACGTGGATCTGCACAGACAATTTTCTGTCTTAGGCTGTAGTATCCATTTCGAACTTCAAATACCAAATTTGAAACAATTCCGGTAAATAATGTCGCTAAAATCATAAAAATGCCGAATATTGTTAGGGACCGTTATATGGGGCTATACGAAGACGTGCACCAGCACAGACAATTTTCTGTCTTAGGCTGTAGTATCCATTACAAACTTCAAATACGAAATTTGAAACAATTCCGGTGGATAGTGTCGCCAAAATCATCAAAATACAGAATATCGGGAGGTACCGTTATATGGGGGCTATACGAAGATGTGTACGTGCATAGGTAGCATTTGTCATAAGCCAATTAAGTAATCAAATGCGAAACAAAAAAAATCAGTAAAAATGTAGATAAACCATCAAAATACCGAATATCAGGAGGTACCGTTGTATGGGGACTATATGAAGATGTGGACCTTCATAGACAATTTTCTTTCTTCGGCTGTACTATCCATTTCGAACTTCAAATACAAAATTTGAAACAAATCCCGCAATAAATCCGCTAAAATCATCAAAATACCGAATATCGGGAGGTACCGTTATATGGGGCTATACGAAAACGTGTACCTGCATAGACAATTTTCTGTCTTCGGCTGTACTATCCATTTCGAACTTCAAATACCAACTTTGAAACAATTCCGGTGAATAATGTCGCTAAAATCATTAAAATGCCAAATATCGGGAGGTACCGTTATATGGGGGCTATACACAATTTTCTGTCATAACCTGTAGTATCCATTACGAACTTCAAATACCAAATTTGAAACAATTTCGGTGAATAATGTCGCCAAAATCATCAAAATACCGAATATTGGGAGGGACCGTTATATGGGGGCTATACGAAGACGTGCACCAGCACAGACAATTTTGTGTCTTAGGCTGTACTATCTATTACAAACTTCAAATACGAAATTTGAAACAATTCCGGTGGATAGTGTCGCCAAAATCATCAAAATACAGAATATCGGGAGGTACCGTTATATGGGGGCTATACGAAAACGTGTACCTGCATAGACAATTTTCTGTCTTAGGCTGTACTATCCATTACGAGCTTCAAATATCAAATAAGAAACAATTCCGGTGAATAATGTCGCTAAAATCATTAAAATGCCAAATATCGGGAGGTACCGTTATATGGGGGCTTTACTAAGATGTGTACGTGCATAGGCAATTTACTGTCTTAGGCTGTACTATCCATTACGAACTTCAAATACGATATTTGAAACAATTCCGGTGTATAATGTCGCTAAAATCATAAAAATGCCGAATATTGGGAGGGACCGTTATATGGGGGCTATACGAAGACGTGCACATGCACAGACAATTTTCTGTCTTAGGCTGTACTATCTATTACAAACTTCAAATACGAAATTTGAAACAATTCCGGTGGATAGTGTCGCCAAAATCATCAAAATACAGAATATTGGGAGGTACCGTTATATGGGGGCTATACGAAAACGTGTACCTGCATAGACAATTTTCTGTCTTAGGCTGTACTATCCATTACGAACTTCAAATATCAAATAAGAAACAATTCCGGTGAATAATGTCGCTAAAATCATTAAAATGCCAAATATCGGGAGGTACCGTTATATGGGGGCTTTACGAAGACGTGTACGTGCATAGGCATTTTACTGTCTTAGGCTGTACTATCCATTACGAACTTCAAATAGCATCACTATCCATTACGGACTTTAAATACCAAATTTGAAACAATTCCGGTGAATAATGTCGCCAAAATCATCAAAATACAGAATATCGGGAGGTACCGTTATATGGGGGCTTTACGAAGATGTGTACGTGCATAGGCAATTTACTGTCTTAGGCTGTTCTATCCATTATGAACTTCAAATGCGATATTTGAAATAATTCCGGTGAATAATGTCGCAAAATCATCAAAATACCGAATAGCTCGAGGTACCGTATATGGGGGCTATACGAAGATGTGTACGTGCATAGGTAGCATTTGTCATAAGCCAATTAAATAATCAAATGCGAAACAAAAAAAATCAGTAAAATGTAGATAAACCATAAAAATACCGAATATCAGGAGGTACCGTTGTATGGGGACTATATAAAGACGTGGACCTTCATAGACAATTTCTGTCTTAGGCTGTACTGTCCATTACGAACTTCAAATACAAAATTTGAAA